>NC_135395.1:13737472-13947472 GCF_051989625.1 Stigmatopora argus
TAATCGATCAATCAACTCAATTACAAAAGTATATCCCATTTTTATATACAATATGTACATAGACATATAAACAAATAGTATTTTCAACATGTATGCATTCATACGGTAAATGTGAACAATAGCACTGCATGTCAAAAAAATACCATGGTTTTTCTGCAGGGATATTGTAGTGCAAAATTAGCGCAAAATATATAGTGCTGTCGCTCTAGGAATACCTCTTGAATAGATTTTCTCCCCAAAAATTTAACCTTACATTTTGACTCTAGAGCTCTTATTTACTCCTTGCAAACCCCACTACACAGTCTTTTTAAAAATATGGTAATTTAAAACTGTTTTTATGTGAGTACAATGTGAAGCCATCTTCCTTTGAGTAATTATATTTTATTTAAAAAAAAAAACTTTGTAGATTTTGTCGCAAAGGAAGTTTAGGAAAGTAACTATTCAATGCTTAGTGTTGTTGAGTTTTTCCTCTCTTTGTGGCAAATTATATTGAATCTTATGATAAACCACGAGAAGGTATTAATATACTTGTTAAATTAATTTGTACACAATAAAATCCAAATATCACGGGAAGCACTGTTTTTGCAGAAACAATTGTTTCCGTCTTTAACCCTTTGACTGCCTAACGCACATTTTTGCGAAAATTAAAACAGTCTCACCACAGGGCTATTAAATAGCAAAAAATGCACTAGATGCCCCAAAAATGTTTTGAAGTTAGCGCCATGCTCCCTACACCCTGTAGAAACAAAAAAAATGTTTACAGTCCATTAGGTGCTGCCATCTTTCGCCGGGTTAAAGAAATAATCACCCTCCGTAAGACAGCTGTTCGAATGTAAACAAGTGTGTACTAACATTTTACTGGACTTTTCTCTGCTTTTAAACTCCAAAAGGTTTTCATTTTTCCAACAAATATTTATAATAAATATATGATATATTTCAGAAAGCTGGTATATTTGGATGGGAATGGTGTCCAAAACGCCAGAAAATTATACAAGAGAAAGAATTTGAACCTTCATATATTATAACTAAAATGCTATTTTTGGGAAGCACAAATCCTTCCAGCATCAGGCAGCCAAAGGGTTAAAACCTCCTGGAGTAGAACTGTTTCTTGTTAAAAAGAAATAGCTGTTGACTATAAATAATGATGTTTGTCTGACGAGCAAACAGACATTGAGCTCATCGAGACAATGAATCTGCAGAAGCACAAGCAGAACAGTCCATTTGCTTTTAATTATTGGGTGTTGATGGTGAACGTAAGGGTTTCCCAACTTGATCACTCTGCAAGGTTGGTTTGAGCCGGGCAAAACTGGAAGCACCCAGATCTGTTGCTAACCACTTCTTCAAATCCAGAAATCTTTGTTAGCGCAAGGTCTGACATGTAGTTATCAGTTCTGTCCAGCAGATGGAATCTCTCCAAGTCTGACACTTCCCAGGAAAGTGGTGTGGTTGGTCATACTAATGAGCGTGTCCTCATACACTATGCGGATAGATATTCTCTGGCCTGCGCGAAGCAGGCTTACCCCAGCTGTGTAGCAGGTGTTAAACTTGCGCTGGCCTGTTTCAATGCTGCAGGTGCAGCGGAGGAATGGGTTGGAGTCCACCATCACTTCATAGCTGGCAATGTCTGTAAAGTTGAGGTAGTACACCTAGCGAGAAGGGGAGAGATTCAATGTATTAATTATTGTCCAGGCTCATCTTGATTGAGTGTATGAAGTGTATATAGTGTATACAGCGGAAACAGTTGGCCAGTTGAGTATCTGATTTGGACTGGCGTTACAAGAATAGGTTTCATAATTCGGGAATGTATAGCTAAATGAAATTAACAGTAAATTATGGGAGTTACGTCAAGGACCGTACTCACTTCTACCTGACTATATATGAAGTAGACACCGTCCAATAGCACCTCCAGCTCTCCAGAGCGAGAGTGCATTTTAAACACACGGTGATGAATGGACACCATCTTCCAGTTCCTGAGGATCCCTTCAGAAAGATCTAAACATATCACGGCAAGCCAAAAAGAAAAACAAAGGTTAGACCAACGTGAGCACACAGAAGAGCTCAGCTTAACCTACTGTAATTCAGTATGGTTCATTTTCATTATAGTCTTAATAATTATCTTACTGATGAATATGTATGAAATCATTGCATGTCTGACAGGTATTCTCAAACCTTATAAAGCTCAATGTAAATACACTGTGATTATTTTTGGGGGGAGGGATAACTTCCTGAGAAGGTCAACCCACCTTCTCTCACTTGGATTGTTGTTTCTTGTCCTTGCAAATGGACCACTGCAGGCTGAAAAGTAAAGATGTCAAGTAATTGACAAGGATGCACCTGCGTTCACATCAGCCCTGTGTTTTTATAGATGTCAAAATATACCTGGAATTCTTTTGTTTTCGTCCGATTAGGAACACCTGGAACAGAAAGAAAGACATGATGGGATTTTACTCCATACAACGGCTGCGTAGAAACGGCTTATGCAACTGTGACTAAATCAAAACAAGCAGTGCCATAGACCACGTCAAGATCCATGTTATCCTACACAATGTTTGACATCTAGATTTTGAAAACCTCCCTGTTGATGCCATGCGTTTATTCATTTTGACAACTTGAGTCTCCTTTGTGCATGGGAACATGGCTACATGCATGCTCATGCTGTGTAATTCAAGAACGGGTCCCAAGACTTGGGTTTGGGTTGTTGAAGTACAGTAACCAACCACTTCCTCTGTTTTGAATGATGTACCTGCTGGGCCTTGAACACCTGGAGGCCCCTGTGGCCCTGGGGGCCCGGGAGGTCCAGCAGGGCCCACAGCATTGCTTCCAGGAATCCCTGGGATTCCAGGGATTCCCGGTGGCCCCTGGGGGCCTGGAGGACCGGGCGGACCAGGGGGACCTGGTATTGGTCTTTTCTTGCCTGAATGCAAAATGGTTAGGGTTAATGGTTAGTGTTAATCTGAAATGGCTATGACAGTTTGTACAACAGAAAAAATAGGTGAAAATGAAGAAGGCTGTTACATAAAGCTATGAAATCCAGTTTGCTGAATTTTAGGATAAAAATGAATGGATCTGTAGCTAAAGACGTGGTATCATAAATACTATTAACCTTTTAGTAACTGAAGATGGTTCTTTCTTGAGAAGGCTTTGAAACTTTATTGATTTCTGTGGTCTTGATGGCTAATAAATAACCATACCTAAATTTGACCTGCAATATGGTCCCTCTCAGTTCAAACCTCCTCAAAGAACCCTGGCGACCATCCCGTAAGACAAACTAGCTGTACATCTGTTTACCTTTTTTCCTGTCTTTCCTTTTCTCCTTTCCTGTCGATTCTGGAAGAAAAACAAAAACAAAATAACCAAGCTGAAAGTGCTTCAGTCCTATCATTATCTTGGATTTCATCTTAAGAGCCCAGTTTATTCCTTTTACTGTAGTTATTGTGTCTGTGCTGACATTTTGGCCAGTGAGCACTGAAGTTTGTCCTGTGGGTTTGTCTAGTGTAGCAATTTGTAAGTGTGGTTTCACCTCATCTGTATGAACAAGTGCCTTAAGCATTCACAGGCAGTGGAACTGGAGAAGATGCTTCATCCTGCCAAAATCCTTTTCTTTGAATTAGGCCCAGATGGAGAATGCAGAAGGAAGTGTGTGAATTTGCGTTTGAGACTTATTATACGGTAATGTGCATATGTGTGCAAGGAGATGACGGTAAGGCATCTACGTATGTCAGTGCGTGAAAGTCCTGTGCCCGTGCTTTTTGTGTGCAGGTGAAGAATTCTTTTAAAAAGGTTGTCGCACTGCTCTTGTTTACCATGTCATTACAACTACAAAGGCCATTTAACCTTAAAACCTCACAGTTTGAGTCCCCATATGGGCAACGTTTCTCCTCTGGCTACATGACTGGATGCATCCGCATAGATTTCTCCTAACGAGCAGCGTTATTTTAAATCTGGTGCCCCTTAGAAGGGCAATGAACATACAGTGAACTACACACACATAAATATACACACAAAACACACATCTAAGACAGGGATTACGAAAAGCCTTTTTATAATATGAGTAGAGGAGAGAACTGGGAATGATTATTTTTTAGAGGCTTGGAACTTTACTGATTTATATATAAAGCCAGAAAGGTGAGTTTTTTTCTTCTAAATTAAACACAATCACCAACTTCCCTCCTTTGTATTCAATGTCATGCCAGAAGACGTAGCCTTAAGATCATGTGGCACTTGTTGCTTCCTCACTTTAAACTTCAAACACTTCTCTATTTTTAAATTTTGCATAGCTAACCTTCTAAAACGATAAAAAGCTACTAAAGCTAATTTCAAAATATAAAACCATGTGGTTTGCTGTTGAGCCATCCGTTATGATGAATCAGTTCCATTAGATTTACAAAAGCCACCAGGGTCTCTGATTGATCGATCACGTGGTGCTGAATAGAAATCTAAAAAACAAGTTTCAGGGATGTGATATTTTTTTTCATTCATTCATTTCAACACCGGATATCCTTGCCAAAGTTGTGGGGTGCTAGAGCCTATCCCAGCTGACCTCGGGTGAAAGGGGGCTACAACCTAGACAGATCGCCAGGCAGTCACTGAAAAGTGTTCTTTTCAGTGTTGGCTTATTATTGTCAAGCTGCATCACTGCACTGCATTTGAGTCTAGGCGTGAATAGTTTAATCAATAAAACAGTATACAAATACCAGTCTTTAAATGTATACATGTGCATTTGCTCTGGTTTAGTACTCTACTACCACAATGCCTACTCACCTGGCTTTCGATCGACTCCCCTTGTTGCACAATGAAACAGCCACTTATCTCGTTTTAAGGAATAGGAGAGATTGTAATAGCCTTGTAAAAGCTTTACTCGTTTTGGCGTGAATGGAATAGTTTTTGTTGTTGTTGTGAACTACTATTCAACCCTAAAGTGTATTGATATGTTTATAGCTTAGCAATATGCAGTGTGAGTCATTTTTTAGTTTTCCAAACTTCAAGAAAGTAGAGTAAATATTCAAATTGATCTAGTCAGCTGCATGTCAACATGATTTTGCAGAAATGCAAAGGAAAGGATCAATGAAAATGTTTTAAAAACTAAAATTCTTGGCGCTTCAAACACATTGTCCTGCAAACTGGCTAAAACGGCATCCAAGGTTATAAAAATAATGTAAATGAATAAATCAACTTCAGTACCACTTTAAATGTCGAATACCCAAAGCACATACCTGTTTCTGCTTGCTTGCCAGGGCTTCTTTTCTCCCTTTGAGTTATGCGTCTATCATTTTCTCTGCCAAGAATATTTCTTTTTGCGTCCAGTGATTGTACCTAGGCGAAAAAATAAAAAAAGTATAATAATTTCCTGTTCTTTTCATTCATGTTCTACCATCAACATATTATGCTATGGCCCCAGTAAACGAGGTAGCAAGAAGGCTGGTTGAAAGTATACATCTATTAATTTCAGCATTATAAACTTCTTTATTGAAATTTACAGATTGTAAAAAAAAAGACGTACAAGAACATTTGCGTAATACAAAGTCATTGTCTAACCTACTGTGCATGTAACCTAATCTGTAACTTAAACCACCTTTGTCTATTCTTTAAATGCTCTAGTCATCCGCTTCGTCACAAATGCTGTGAAACTCAAGTTAATTTACAAAAGGAGGACATGAATTGTCTTTCGTCTCACAGCATTGTCCATTCATGTGGCACCTGGTCCAACGCCTTCAAAAGATAAAACATGAATGGTTGAGTGTGAGTCATTGAAATGACTAATGTAATGACTTCATCTTTTATAAGAAGAAATGCAGTGGTGAATATGGATTGTTTTTTTCTTTCACTGGGATAATGTGACCTAAATTCACGTGACTCCATTTGATGTAATTGCCTGAGAGTTAACATTCTCAGAATTACAAATGGTAGCAGAATCTTTCAAGTTTAGCTTTGGAGTTCCGTTCCAAACACAGAACATTCTATCCATCTAAACAATCCAATTTGTGTTTATATTTTCCCAGCGAAAGAAAAGAACAATCCTTTAAATTGGATTGTTTGTTGAGAGGCAAGAAAAGTTCAGTCTTTACACATTAGGCTGCCATAGCTCACTGGAAATCCTTAGCAAAGTAAAGTAGACACTCGAAACACAAGAAGACCACCCAAGGATCAGCTAAAAGTTCAGTCACACTTTATCAACATAAATGATAATCTAAGAAAGAGAGGCTGAACATCTGCCTGGAGGGTTTGCAATGGACATCGTGACACCAGGGACATGTGCAGCTCTTGGTTCAAAAGGCGGGAAATAACTCATTTAGTCATTTGGCTCTGAGTGACATTAACGTAACTCAACTGAAAACAATTTCCCAATGGAGAAAAATGTTTCCTCAAAGTTGGATGAATTCCTAGAATCTTTTTTTGTTTCATACAGAGGTGAAACACTGTAATATGAAAGCAAAGGAAAAACTTCACAGTAGTTGAAAGTTCCATGTAAAGGGAAGTATCCTAAAACCGAATAATAAATTAAATGATGACCCTTTCTTAATTAAATCCTGCCAAGAGAATTTGCGGATCCTTCAATATGTATCAGAATGTACCCCTCTTTATTATTATTATTGTTTTTATTGATTTATTTATTTTTCGAAATAATCACATGCTTACTAACAGAATAATATATTTTAACTGATAGCTAATTCGTCTGAAGACAGTCATTAAAACAATGTGCAAAATAAAATAGGAGAGCAGAAGTAGAAAAACAAACCCTCTTAATAAACCAATGCACAAACCAACACTGACAACATAACTTCAATAATATTAGGGAAAGGCAAAGCTTTCATGTAGAAATAAATACATACAATGGGCAACCACTTTTTATAAAGTAGTAATACTACAAACAGCCTTCCATGCCTGAGAAATTCAGGAAGAAATCTTCCCCTGTTGCTGTTGATATTGACACTCCAAGGACAAGGAATGTATGTCTTTACCAGCTGACATACTGTACAGTAAATGTCTGACCTTCTGAACGTTTCGGGCTGATGAAAGAGTATGGGTGCTAAAGTTTATTGTCAGAAAGACCTCCAGATGTTTGCTTTTCATTTGGTGCGCAGGTGTCTCCCCATCTCCACTACAGCTGTTGGCATAAGTGCCTGTTACCTCTCAAAGAATTGGGCGTGTATGGTTAGGCATATGGCATTACATTTTTGTCTGTTCTGACAGCCAAACATCATCATTTAACTTGCAGGTTTTGGCCCGAGATGAAGCTGCAGCAGAAAGCCAAAAGGAAAGCAGCTCCAATATCTTCTAGGCAGCTACTAAGGTAAAACTGGCATGTGAGATGAAGTAACATGAAATGATTTCACGAGAACAACTTCATTAGAGCATTTATAGCCTTCGTACAAAGGAATGTGATGTTACAGTAAATCAAGGCAACAATATACTGGTAACAAATGCCAAGTGCCAACTATTAAGTAAACCATTCTTTTTCTACACAAGGACAAAATGTGAATAATTAGTAAGGCTTTCAAATCTTCAAAGTAAGGGGAGTGCTGCTGTGGGTCGAGGACGCGATTCCCTGTTGTTCTGTGGGGATATGACTAAATTACAGTCTCCCTGGGGACGTTTCGCTTTTTAAAACGATTTTTAACAAAGAGTCAAGCAACTGCTTGTGTTTTCCGTTAATTTTTTTTAACTCAAACAACTGGAATTCATAATCATTGTTAGTTGATAATGAGAGTGAAACACGGCTATTAAATCATGATACCCTCAATGTGGTCTCACTCATGATGCGCTCACATTGACTTCCGGGGTAATTATCCAAAACTGCAGAATAGGGAAGAAACCCAACCACATAATTGCATTTGGAAAGTCAAGGTAAAACTGAGAATGAGGATAAGGATGCCAGATGCATGGTAAAAACTTTTGCATGACAGTATTGCATTGGCGACTTGGCAGACCATTAAGATAGTGTCCCCCCCCAAAAAATTAACAATAAAAACTCAATCTCAGCTAAAGCCTAAAAGTGTGACGTCATTTGCACATTCTAATACCAAGCATAACAGAAAAAATAAATCTGGGTAGACCCTGTGAGTACTAAACATTAATGGAATTGATTAAATTTGATTTATCTGCATGTGTTGTGATCAAGCAGTTAGGTTAGCCATTTTTTAAAGTGTCTCCTGCTGTTATGAACTTCAACTAATATGGACTGTGTGCAAAATTATTTAGCCAGTCAAAGCTAAGTTATTTTTTTTTCAGTTTATAGCCCTTTCCCTTACATTAACTACACAATGTAGTTTAACAGTATAACCATTTGAAGCAATAAAGGGCTCACTTTTGGTAAACAGTCTTTCTCACAAGTTGCAGCTTCATGTAAGAATCAAGTACTTTTATGAGTCTACTGATTAATTCCTGATATTAGAGGCTCCGTCTTTAATTTAAATGCTGGTGACAGCCCACCCTGGTGACTCTGCAGCATGTATGTTGGACTTGGTGCCCCATCAAGCTTACTTTTTGATAGCTGCTAACAGGACTCCAGATGTTTTAACATCTGGTTTGTGCAGGACTTTGAAGGCAAAACTGAACAGAAAATTATTGTGTTGAAAAATATTACGTGTAATTGTTGTAGGATTTGTACTAGTCTCTTACCGTAAACTTGTAGAGTATTAAATGCCTCACAAATAAAATGATAAAAGAAAGGCTCGACATGCAGAATACATTTTAATGCTGAATATTTTGTTCATTTTTGGATTGGGGATCATAATACTACTAAAACACTTATCCCCCAAAGTTGAGAGTAACAACACAGCTAGGAGAAATATTCTGTTCTGAATCAGAGTTTTTTGTTGGACAGCTGGGATTTACAACATTACCAGAGGGTATATTACCTGGATATGTTGAGGGGCGCTTAGTGCTCATAATGAGATCATAGGACCAGAGTCATCTGCTCTCATTATAAAACATTACTTTGGGTTATGTTGATAATGTCATTCACATGACCAACAGATTAAAACGGCTTCTATTAAAAACCTTAATACTGGCAACTTTGAGTAATTAAAAAAGTGCAAATATTAACAGAAACTTCTTCTACCAGCACACATAATACTACAAGTGAAAGACTTGGGGGGAAAAAATCCTCTACTTTGATCATAATTAAAGATGTGAGGATAATCTAAATGAACATATGCATTGAAAAGCATAGCTGAAAGTAATAATTAAAAGGACATGTCATTTGGGAAACGAAAACATCTGAAGACTTTTTGCTGACTATTCTATTGACTGAAAAGTTCAATATTTCTAAAGGTGGTGTTCTTGTAACATTAGGTGTATTTGTACAAAGCATTTGAGAAAAACAATATAACAGTCAAACATGGTGGCAGTGTGATGGTCTTGGGCTGTATTACTAGTACAAGACCTGAAAGACTGTTAGGTCATGATTTATTTACTACAAGCTGAGATGCACTTAGGTTCTGCTGCAGGGTTATCTAAAACACCCACAAGCCAACTTCTGAATTGCTTAAAAAAAGGAAAAAAATCTTTTGTGGTTTGGTTAAAGTGAAGCTTGCAATCTGTTTGAAATTCTGTCTCATGACAAGGCCACTCTTGCTTAAAAACCCTCTGGTCTTCTCAAATTAAAATAATTGTCCAAAGAAAAGGGGGCTAATTTGCTGTGTCTCCACAGAGATTTGAACAACTCGAGTGTAGATAAAGCTTGAATTCAGCTGTTGCTGATGTTGGCCCAACAAGTTATTAGATTCAGGATTGTTTTGAAGTATGTTGTTTTTAGTAACAGTAAATCACCAATTAAAAAAACAAATGTTATGTTTAATTGGGTTATCTTTGTCTGATTTGTACATTTGCTTGGGGATATTAAATTGAATAAGTGGAGGAAACTGGAAGATGATACAAATCAGTGAAATGGATAAATAATTTTTTTGTGACTTTGTAGATAAGTTATCTGAAATTTGTTACAGTATGCTTCACAGAGCCTTTATCTGTATCACATTGTTGTGTTTGATTGGATAATGTCTTTTTTGAGGCTTCTTAAAATCCAATAGCCGGTAACTTCTATTTTATCTCAGAAGTCATTGAGCATAAGGCTGGGTCAATCTAAACTTAATGGTCTTCATTCACTGAGCCCTTACACTATAAAAAATAAAAAATAAATAGCGATGCTGACGTTTGTATAAATGAGCATTAATTAACTTATGTATGCTTTTTTAAAATGAGGAAGTTTGACATAGTAGCTCAAGAAAAACACCTGGGAATTGTCAATTGGCAATTTGAACTCAAAACTTTGACCATGGGGCAGACATCCTACTCGATACCATATATAATATAATTAAAATTATATCCAAGATGCTTCATGGCTAGCATTTTGCAGATGCCTAGTGCATTTCTGCTTTATAGTAGATGTCCCATTCATTGTTGCATATTGCACTGCGTATCTACACTTTAAATTGCGATGATGTTGTTTAAGTGCCTTTGATGAAGACTTAAGTGAAAAATCCAATGAATAATGTTTCAACCTCGTGAAACAAAAAAAGTCTTCAAAGGAACCGTCTCAAAAGCTAACAAGTGCGGCAGCTGTGTCCAAACTCCACATGCTCCTGTTTCTCCAACTATGTAAACTGTGGGATGTGTAATCAGAGTTGTTTAATGCAGACATCTGGAGTGAACAGCATCATAGCACGGTTAAATATTTACAGCTGGGCCACAGTCTTTCACCTCATGAAGCATCACCATCTGGTCTGAATACCAAGATCATCTCCTCGGATTCAGGCAGTGAAAACGCTACCATCTAAAAAAGACATAGTGAAGGACATGGGAGACTCATTGAATAGTCTCAGTTTTGTGTTTTATTTTTTCTTTAAGTAAAATATCTGAAAACAAACTCCCTAATGTGTACTTTAGATAGTATTGGCATACTGTGCTGTACTGTAGTTAGGATTGGTATTAGTTAAAGTAATATATCAAATTTGGAATGCTGAATAATAATATAGAATAAAGTATCAGTGGAAACAAAAACAACCGAGAGCCAGAAATCCTGACCAAACTTTAAAACAGGTTGTACAGGACCTGATCACCATGTATCAGGGCAACTGGTATGTCATACTCCCAGAGAGCATCCAGCAAGACTACCTAGGGGACACAGTAGAACACCCTCAAGGACCCTAGTGAATTTTTAGTGCTGCTCCACTGTTCCAAGGCCAGAACGAAAACCATGCTGCTCCTCCTAAATCTCATATCTGATTTCCAATGGAACATTCTCTCCGCTGCTCCTGAATAGAATATACCAGGCAGGGTGAGGAGTGTGATCCCTGTGTAATTAAATCCCATCCTTCGGTACCACTCCCACTAGTCCAGTCTGGCAATTTAAAGACAATGTGCCTGATATCCATGCAATGTTGCTGAGGGTTAGGGTCAACCAGGACATCCAAAGTTTTTATGAACGCAAAGGAGAGTACGTCTACCACCTGGGCCTTGAAATCAGAGTCCCTAGAATCAGCTCCCTAATAAGAAGAAGGTGTGTTTGTAGAATCGAGGATGTCTAAGTGCTGGGCCCACAGACGCCCAAATTACCGTTATGCTGTTATTATGTGGCAGATTACAGGCAGTTGAAATATAGTATATCTACCATTGCACACACACTACAAATACATTTATAGGTTTCAATCACATGTCACCCAGCTGGTTGCTGCTAAGCCAAACAAATAGAGGTTACACACATGCTGTGGTTTAGAGGAATAATACTTAACTAGATTCATAATTTACCATAGCATTACATGGCAGAGTTTACAGCCATTGCTGCCTCAAGGCCTTGATCTTACCAACATCCTTTCAATTGTAACATGCTCTTTGCTTGGCTGTAACTCTCTGCTGTCATGTTTAAAAAGTAAGTGCAGCATACTGTATGTGAATCCTCAAAAATCTATACAAGCTCAGGTAGTCTAGTTCAAATCATGCAACGTTCGAGTTGGTGATGCTTTTTTTTGTCTTGACCGTGCAATACAAGATATGTTCATCATGACACATTCAGACAGAGTAAAATGACCTGATGGGTGGTGTTTCTGAAGCCATTGACAACACAATGAACATTAAATTGACTACACCCTATGAGCAAAATGTATGGTGAGGCTTCAATCCCAGGTGGCCCATTTAAGTGCAACTGAAAGTAAATTAAGTCGTAGTCTCTGCTTCTGTTCATAGCTGCTTGCATATTTTTATATTTGGTTGACCACCTGCTCCATATTTTGACCTCCATCCTGTGCATCAATCTAGATCTAAAAAAAAAAACCAGCATAAAAGAAATTGAATTCAGCAACAACAAAGCTAGAGTTATAATGTTAAACACCCTAGTGACAATTTTGGACTTGAGCCAAATACCAATGGAAACCTGGAGAAATCAGATTAAAACTTGCCTGAAGCACCAAATTTGATAATGTCAATGATGTGTACCAATGCTCAATATCAATGTTATAGTAGATCTAGAAAAACACAACAAATGTCAAAATGCCTTCCCATTCTATCTTCATAAAACTGAATGTATTTTATACAATTCCTGCATATATATCACAAACTAATTTCCTATTTCTTTCCTATATGTGCTTAACAGATAGATTAAATGGCCAAGTAGTTGTTCCTCCCTTTGCTGTTGATGATGAGGTTAGGTAGTGACATTTTGCCAGTGCAGCTGATCATTTGTTTAAATGATTCCCTATTGTATGTAGACAATTGTATTTAATTTGTTTCTGCCAAAATGGTTGGTGTTCGACTATTTTACTATAGTTTCACGTTATGTGCATGAATAAGTGCCACCTTGGGTAAACTGGAGTCAGGTCATGCCCCCCAAGTTTCATTCCTGTACCCCAGTGGACCCCAAACTATTCCAGAAAGGACCGCATTGGGTGCAGGGTTTCGTTCCAATCTGTAAGGGGAAACCTTTACACCAATCTGGTAACCTAGAAGTGCAATCAGTGGATTGCAGTCAGGTGCTTATTTTTTCAGAAGAAACTTCATTGGTTAAACTGTTTGTATTGGATCGGTTGGAACAAAAACCTGCACCCAAAGTGGCCCTCGGGGACCGGTTTGAAGACCCCTTCTGTACCCTATAATGTACTACAAAGGAACCAGTTCAAGGGCCAAATAAGAACAATATTCTCAACCTGTAGCAATATCAATGCCTTGATAGTACCCAAATTAACAGCTGTAATGGATGTTTTAAAGCCCCATTTAATCGAAATATTTTCTTTCCGAGTGATTACAGCAGTCACACAACGAATTTAAATCTGAAAGAAAAAGTTATTATAAAACAATATATCAATAGTACCAACGCAAAAATGTTGACTACTGCCTGAATAAATGGGTTTTGTAATCCATTGCTGTTTATTACTTTTGCTTTCTATTATTTACCTCGAGATTATCTGCAGAGCGGCTGCTGCTTGGGTCGGACCGTGGGGGGTCTGGTGGGGATACCGCAGACACCATGTTGCCCGAATCACTCCCAGCTAGTGACAGCATAGAGTCTTGTTTCTGATGGATTATTTCCCTTTTGATCTCAGAGCGCAGGTCCAAATAGCAGACAAGGGTTACCGCATGCAGTGAGAGTGACAGTAGAAATAATCCAAGGAAGACCACACTGCCGCTCCGACTCCGGCAGTTGGCGCTGCACGTACACGGTTCACCTCTGGGCATCGCTTTGCCCGTGAAATCGTCCACGGGTAGAGCATCGTGTGCCATCATTGGACGGGGCGCGAGTCAGATGCTCTCTAACTCGGCATAGTCAGCCGCTGCTATTTATTTGCGTGGCACCTCATAGATGCGGCTCCTTGCGGCGGTAGTGACAGGTCAGTGCGGACTTTCTTGCAGCGTCTATAGTGCCAAGACAGGACACACCCACTTCATATCTGATTGGTCAATAGAGCAGACCAGAGGTGGTGAAGCTGAGTATTAGATTTAGTGATGCGGCGACACCAAAAGGACGCATTGTGTTACTGCAACAATTTCTTTGAGATGCCCACCCAGAGTTGGCAGTTATTGTGATGTGGGAAAAATGCTGAGCGACCACATTAGTGGTTTATTCTCTTATTTTCTATTCATTGAGCGTGAACATACTTTTGTACAGCCATTCTCAAGGCTTTGACTCAGTCCCCAGCAGAGCTGGTGGTTCCTCTCAAGCCCAAGGCTTTCCTTAGGTCTGTGGCACTTTTCCCTCCCACTCATACATCAATATTCTTGTATCCAGCTGAACAGCTTGCTTCTTTAGTAAATAGTGTTTGTGGTTTACTAATAACCTTTTGAGGCAGTTTGGAATTTCAGGGAACCTTAGCTGATTAAAATGTGACACCATCAGTTCTAAAATTAAACGTTTCCAAGATGTTGACATTTTTAAAAGCAATTCTGAGTTTTAATGATCTGTAAGATATACTAATCAGAATTAAAAGAAAGAAGGGGTGAATTATTTAAAATCGATGTATTCATTGGGAACTTCATTCACACAGAGAGAGAGACACAGTAACACAAGAAATTTATTTTTCAGGCAGGATTCAACATTGACGACTCATAAATGATTAAAACAATAGGACAATTATATAAAATCAGCAGTAGCCATTTAAGAGATGGAGGAGCTACCACTTTCAAACTGTGTAATGATTCAAGATAATGTACAGTATGAGGTTTACTTTCTGAATGAATGAGACAAAATATTAACTTTTTCATTATTTTCCTAATACAAAATGCACATCCCGACTGTACAGTTTTTTTGCAGGACTTTAATATTATATATGTTATGGGAAAAAAATGGAACTTTCTTCTTTTCCAAATTTATTTTGGAAATGAAAGGCACTGCACATCAATCAATGGATGACATAAAAAAAAACAATGAATAAGTCATTCAGGGCTGGCCCATGATGGATCACCAGGATTGGTTACTCTTCTGGAAACTGATACAAAATATTTATGTCATTTGGACAGAACCCTGAAACAACTTGCCGACACTGAGCAATTGTATCTTGGGAAGAAAATAGGGATTTCATGATTGGGAATGAAAGGCCATTCAATGTCCATCTCATGTGGCATATGTTCTCACCATGGAATTGATTACTTCAAGAAGGCTAGAGTCTCTGATGTAAATGTATTGTTGTTCATGCTGTACAGACTGTAATTGTATCGCTGCCTGTTTCTCATCTTTATGTTGTACCCTTAAAAGTGATTCTTGTCAGCTGCCACTGAAGGGCAGCATTGCCAAGCCATAAATCAATTAAATTGCATACCAGTCATGTTAACAGAAGTTTGAATAACCACTTAATTAATGCAAGATTGATATGAAAACCGCATGTTGCTTTATGCATTGTACAGTATAGTGGCATGCTGGTCTTCTTTGAAGCAGTACTCGTGCATCATCCTCTCTTTTTTTCTTTTTAATCCAGAAGAAGTGAAATCAAGGGCAGTGAAAAGTAACCCTCATTGGGGCTGTGAGTTAGTGAAGGCTCAGCCAAAGCCTGTTTGTTATGCTCTTCTTCTGAGCCTTATGTGCAATTATGGGGACCAGTACATTATCAACAGACAGCACATGCATTCCCTGTTTTAATGTCAACATATTTAGGCCAGTGAACGTGTAAAAAAAATGCCACTTTTGGGATCAATAAACCTATGATTTCCACATTTGGCCCAGAAATGGCATACACAGAAACAATTATAGCAAAATAAAAAAAGAATGACTTTTTTTTTCTGAAGCAAATAGCGAGCTGGAGTAATTCCTTTTCCATCCGCAGGGCTTCTATGCACAGTTTATAAATGGTGTGCCACTATCCTCTCTGAGCTTATAACAAGATTTAGAAGCTTTCCCTGCCAGATGAGGTTTGCAGAATAGATATGTTACATCCGACCATGAAGGCTTCTGAAATGGGCCAAGCTCACTAATGAAATATGATGCATGCCTTAGTCCCAGCTATGAAGGGCTATATATCACCGCCTTTTGTGAAAAGTGTCCCAGAATATCTAGAATTGATTTATAATTGGCATTATCAGAACCGATGTAAGTGAAATGATCCATGACACATTCCACCTGTGATTGTAGAGGGGGCTGATATTTTTTTTCCATAAATGCAATCCTGTTTCTTTATTATTGTTTGTGTATGTATTGTATACCCAGGGGCACTCCCCTTTGGGTGCTTTAAGTCCATCCGTGTGCGGTCGATTGGTCGCCGGTCTTTTGGTCGCGGTCTTTTGGTCGCCTCGACCGCAACAACGGGCGACCAAAAGACCGGCGACCAAAAGACCGACGACCAAAAGACCGGCGACAAAACAAGGTAAAACAACACGGCCTACGCATCAATAAAAGCCAACAATGGCCATGAGCAGTTTCACTGAGCCCACGTGTGAGTGTATAAGAGTTTGTATGTACATGCGTTGTCCCTTTAAGAAGCTACGTCAGTCAGGGTCTTAACAAGTTCTCCAACAAAAAACAATAAAAGTCCTGGAAATTTTAAGCTTTTCTTTAGCCTAATAATTACTTTGGCATTAAGTATGACTAAATAGTCATTCGCAGTTTGTATTTAAGGAATTTGAGCAACGATTTCAATGGTAATTATCAATAACCTTCCGGGCGACCAAAAGACCGGCGACCAAAAGATCGGCGACCAAAAGACCGGCGACCGAATCGACCGTGTACCAAGTCCGTCGATGCCCCCAAGCCTAATACTACCCACTAAACCCCCCAAAACCTATTAAATGTATTTGAATGCAGCATTAAACATTTTGATGTTATAAAATCAAGTAAATAGAATGAAAGTCTTTTCTCTCTGTTAACCCTGAAATATGAATGTGATGCATGTTTATATGAGCCTGGGTATACCAGTATGATTGTTATGCTCTCTTTGTTTCTAGGGTGCTTGCCATGATGCTTTTCTGGGATTGGGCTGTCAAATTCTCTCTGCCAGCTCCAATAAACAGTCACTCCACATATAAGAGCTGCTAAGTTACAGCCAACTCAAGAGGAGCACCTAAAGTGAACCCAGAGGTAATGTTTTTTTTAGTTCCTTTGTTACCATCATCTTTGTTTGGGTTCATTTAGCTCATTTTCACATGGGATATTTTCCAACTACAAGTTCTCTTTCTGATTTAACTTCTGCATTCTTGAGAAGTCTTTCTCTCACATGGACAAAGAAAAAATAATCTGTTTGTTTGGTTCTGGCTCAGTGTGCACAATATTATGTGTCTTTTCACCTGTATTGTACAAGATGAATGACTTGAACTTTAAGACTGAGAAATGGCTGCAGTGCGTTAAATCTAACAATCACACTTACGCAGCTGGCACAAAAAATCTGTATGGTAGTATGAAAGGGCCAATAATTGTGGCTGTGTTCAACAGAGAAAGGAAATAACGTCAGATATGTTGTTTGCAGCAAACGAGCAACATATTTAATTGCCCATACGGGCAACAAGGTAATTAATTTTAAAACTTAAGACTGTTTCTCTCACTATGCCGACCATTTTGTGTCAGAAACTATATACACAAAGCTCCTTGGACATATTCTATAAAAAGGCAACTAAACGTCAGTAATTTTTTTCCTGATCAAATTTCGTTGAGATTTTCACCTTATGTTTAGTCGAGTTTTAAAATAAATGGCATCTTTATTACGTCATTGTAAAATTATCCACACAGGTTGCTTATGATCGGCACTACTATTTCACAAATTAGAGCTGGGATATCTTTGAAGGTGTAACTTCCTTTTTGTTACGCTCTGCAGAAGTAATGTTGGACTCTGGACCATAAGATTCAAACCAAGCAGGCATCTCATGATATTTATTGACCTCAAAAACACCCGCGGGCGTGAATAAGAAGTAAGAAAAAGGCTGTATGATAAAAAGTCGACGGGGATCTAAAAAAACAGAAAGTAACTGAAGTGATGGGAAGAGCTGTAAGAGAAGGGTATCAATTCAAAACAAAGGAAGCCAATCAATACCTATACAAGGCAGAGGATACAAAACAAGAAGAGCGATAGGTAATTCAAAATCAGGATAAACATGCATCCAACAAAGAATAACAAGCAGCAAAGATCACGCGATTTCAAATGGCAATTAGCAAGGCAATATCTCAGCTCCCTCCTTTTGGTTCGCCTGCGTTTAAGTACTTTGCTGATGAGATGTGACGCAGATGCGATGCAAGGAACTTTGCCCACCGTCAAACACCTGGGCTGCGTAATGCAAACTACAACCAGACTAGCAGCAGAATCTGATTTTGTTTTCACAAAAAAATATATCCGTTTCCTAGCTGTGAATAATATGTAAAGCAATGCAAGTTTTTTCAAATTTCTTCTCATGAATGGCTGGATTATTCTGTGAATTGTTCATGAAAAGAATAATCCTGCCAAACAAAATCCACACGTGTGTACACTTGCCAGGCAGAGTATCAAACAATGACACTAAAAAGAAAACCTTTCATAATTTCAAGATTTTAAATGTGGTTGGAAGAAAAAAAAGTGTTTGAGTGTTATTGATGGTAAATTGTCATGGTTGGTTACTGATCGTGAGACATGAAGCCATTCTGCTTTAGGCCTGTAACGAAAAAGGGTCATATCGAGTGCGAGTTGGCGCAGCATTTAAACTCTATTAAAATGTAAATCTTTGCGACTGGGCACAGCCAAAAGTGAGAGTGGAAAAGAAAAACTCATCAGATATGCTCTTATTCAATTCCCCCCACAGCACCAACACATTTCATACTGAAGTGATTGCACAGTTCAAAGGCTCAACACCAGGCAAGCACATGTTATTCCGTCTTAAAATAACAATGCAGATGGCACCGTGTCATTCCGCCTCTTTGGTCCCAAGTAAAATGTGGCACTGTCAGGCTTTTACCGGCATGGCTTCAAAAAACAACTTGTTTAAGAGGATATATATTTGACAAATCTAATGTTTAGCGCCCTTTGATTGGCTGGGCACAGATTCAGGGTGTCCCCTGCCTGGTGCCCGTATATAGCTGGGATAGGCTCCATCAGCCCCCACGACCTTTGTGAGAATAAGCAGGTACCTCACTTTCTCTAAAAATAAAATATCTAAACGTCTTCTAGTTGTTTATAGTCAGTAATAATTATTAGAGAATGTGTTGGCTCAGCTCAACTATTCACATTTATTCACCCAGTAGATCTCCATCTTATTCCCTTTTACTATCTAACTAAAAAAATACTGCATGAATCTCTAATTATGACACTCACTCGTCATCAAATAAGTTGAGACCTTGAGAGAGCAAGGTAAAAACAGTAAAAATTATACTATTTTGGAGTTTGTCAGCGCATCATTCATCACTGAGGTCTCGTCGGAGCCTGTGTAAGTCACTTTAGTATTGTGTACAGTTTTAACTTTGACACATAAGTTAAACAATGATTCAATTAAATTGTACTCTACATTTAATAATAAAAAATATAACTTATTTTGTTGGTTTGACCTTGATAACTGGGTCAAACTTTCATCTGTCACTTTGTGCTGAGACTTTCCTGCTTACAATTTCAGCTTCTTTCCCGTCCTCTGTCACTTTCCCTGGATCTCATTATCTCTCCAAATATCATAACTTATTCAGAAGCCCTTAAAAGGCTCCAGACTATACCCTGACGCAGCAATATCCGACAAGTGTGCCAGTTCATTAAAAATAGTCATCAAAGATGCACAACACAAACATGCGCACACTCTCCAGCATACTCACACGAGCTAATTCAGCTTTCTGGGAAAAAGTCGCCCCTGTGGTGCTGATAAATTCCCTTTAGTCCTATGCTGTGTCTTATCAGAGTGTCAGATATGTTGTCTTTTTGAATGCCTTTTGCCAGAACAACATGATGGGAGTATATAAAGTAGGTTTTTCGGGAACAAGTTTTTAAATGAAAGATTTTGTGTTAAGAACCTGCTAACTGCAAAGTTTGTCAACTGCAACATTGAAATATTTAGCGCCAGGTCACCATATTATAGGCACGTTTTGATGGAATTTGATTTCGTAAGGCTTTTTGTTCTCAAGTACAATAGCCCAATGCTTTATTAGGGACCTGACTGTCCTGTCGACATGCTCCTGATGTTATGCTAAATCTTTTAGGCAGATGCATTCCTGAGAGTGTCTCAAGGTATACACCTGTGTACTACTGGATGAAGTAGCATCTTCAGATTTATTACTTGGCCTTAAACCATGAGCCTTCATTACTGTCTGCTCATTGTGTTTTGAAGGTTAAGGAAGCCTATTAAACCCATGGAGTCTGTTGAGATTCCAGCGTTGTATACCTCTATATAGAATTTAAAATAGCCGGATGAGTTTTGGAATTTAAGGACTAAAGGAATTGACCTCTTGATATGAGGTTATTTGTTGCGCTACAATAAAGGAGAAAGAAATAATCGCTAAAGAAGAGAATGGAATGAGGAAATGCACTTGTAGAGAGAAAGAAGCCCTATTAAAAGAAATGACACTGTCATGGTTCAGTGAGTCCTTGCAGTGGGCCGCAGTGTGCTTAATGCTCTCTGGCTGTCAACACCACAGCCAGTCGCAGTGCTTTGCTTCTCTCAAGGGGATTCTCTGTTGGTCTGTGCTCTTGATTAACTTGCTCTTATTAAAACTCATAGCAGGAAGGGATTCACTCAACCAAAGCACATATCTAGAGAACAGCCTGCAGTTGAATAAATTTGGGGAGAAAATTGAAGTGATCCTCAACTTGCTGGATGTGATGAAAAAGACTGCAGGAGAGCCATCTCATTTTTAGGCTTACCCACATTCGATCCATGCAGTGTAACCCTTAGCGTTGTGTTGATATTAAAAAACACTGGTGTCATTGATAGTCTAAGGAGCACCTTGGGGAAGAGTCAGGTGTCATGAAGAGTAAGTTTGAGAAAGATTTGAATTTTTAGCTCGGGTCCTTCCCCAAAGACACACAGAGTATGTGGAATAAGATATCTGAGAAAATCAACAGTACCCACCCTTGTGGACGTGCACACTGTAAGAACTAAGACAAGGGTAGGTTATCTTCTCTTGGAACATCTGCATACTGGTCCCCAACATTTTCAGCTCCTTCCCTCAGGTAGGCGCTATCGATCTATGGATACTAAGCCAGGAAATATTCCCGCAGCTTTTCTTTCTTCCCATTAACATTTTTAAACAGCTTTTTAAGAATTCCATTATAGCACCTAGACAACTTTTGCCATATTTAAACATCCCTGTATGTCAGACCAATCATGTAGCCGCCAGTATTCAGAAAACGTTTTGCAGATGTGGCGTAGGTTTGACAGGAAAGTCTTTGTCACACTGACAATTTATGTAATTTCACCACTCTCCAATAATGAGTTGGAAAATTTCAGTTAATGCTAAATCCTATTAAACATTATGGAAGTCAGCTCAGTGCAACCACACTACACTACATCCAAACAGCTGCCATTAGTCTCAGATTTTTCTTAATTCTAACCATTCTGTTCATTTGAACCAAAATCTTATTAAAGCCAAGGATGTCTTGACATATGTTTCAATGGCAAAATAGTTTCCCAAGTTCTTCGCAAAAGTCACTGTGTCATCGGTGTCTTTCATCACCAGCTAAATTCCATGTAATATTTACTGCTGTCAGCAGTTTATTAGGGCTTTTACTACTCTACGAGCTGCGTGTTCCATATGGCGCTTCTGAAATGCCACATCTCTTGGGATAGTTTGCAGAAGCTGCAATAAAACTGTTTAAGTTCTTTCTTCACCATTTCATGTCCTTTGTACATTATTCATATGCTAGGTCATTATAAGTAAATTACTTTAGGGCCTCCCTGATTTCATTTCGAATGAGCTATGGAAATGTTTTATTTATTGATAAACATAACACAGTTTTGCTGTAATTTGTAGATTTAAGTTTATTTTACAAGACTTAATGGTGAGACATGGGGCAGAATTAATGTTTATTACGATCCTACGTTCCTTTTCCTTCTTGTTTAAGAAAAAAAAAGTTACTAACTTACTGAGATAAAACTTTATTATTTCCAGCTTTCTAGACTATGATGGAGATAGTCAAAAGTTCACTCTTACTGTGAAAATGATTTGAATGGAATGTTAGATAGGCTGACCCAGTTTCTATTATCACAAAATGTTGAATGTGCAAAAAAAAAAAAATCTGGGAATTAAAATAACCCCGGCATGACTTTGAGGCATATGTTGAGAATAAGATGCCAGGTTAATGCTCTTCTCAGCCTCGAAAAAGTGAACCTCCTCTAGTCAAGTCAAATGTATTTGGTAAACTTACTTATTATACACACCATTAGAGTGACCAAAGCTTCCACATTCTGACTAAGATCAGTTTGATAAACAACCATTCAAAATTAAAGTGGAGAACAGACACTTTCTTTTCATGATAGAAGGATCACATTGTTTAATTTGTAACTCACAACCTTATAAACAGCCTAATTATTTCCGGTATTCACTGCCCCCTCATTTTACCGGGAGCGTACAATTTTTACTTGAGCTTGAAAGATCATTCGTTTTCTAGTGTTTGCTCTCTCCTTCATCTCTCTTATGTAACACTTTCCAATGGAGATGGTGTATTAAACAGGCTTAGTCATATTTAATGGTGGGAAGCCAATTATTGGAAACATGCTTCATCCATTACCTTTGAATTCCTTCAAATTGCATCAGAAATTTTCCCATACTGGAGTCCAATTTAGGATCAAATGGAAATTTACGCTTCCTCACCACTGTAGGAGGGCGATAACATGAATTAATTTAGTTCATTTTGTTTCGTTATTGCTGTAAATGGTCCCAAAAAGATGCAATCATCAGGTTTTTGTCACAGTCTCTTTACCCCCCATTGGGAAGCAGATTGATGCCACCTTCCTGAATATGCATTGATGATGATTGCATGACTTATGCATGAGAATTATGGCATCACATGATTTTTAGAAGTCTTTCAAATTCAAAAATTAGCTCTTTTATCAGACTTTGCTTTATTTTTCTGTCTTTGTAGCTCTTATGGCATTACTGTCGCGTTTTTAATCTGACACTGTAAAAGCACTGTTTGTCTCAATATTTACCAAGTTGTTGTATAATGCCAGTGCAAAACATCCCGAGAGCTGTCATGTTTCTGTCTGAATTGATTCAGTAATCATTTCATGGCATGTGACCATGGGGCTTAAGCCTTACTGACATTATTTGTAATCGGGCTGGTATAATTGCCTGACTATCCAACAATACATTTTTGACTTAAGAACATGGTTATAGGAGAATTGCCGGACAAGTGTGTGCACTTGACCTTTCTGTGAGTTTGTCTCTTGTGGGTGTTGACCCTTGAGTAAACACTGTCAAGCCTCCCCAGACAGTCTGTGTTTCCATTGGGACATTTGTGCCCGAGAGGTTTTCGTAGGCCTGATAGATGACGCAGCTGCAGTAGTAGCTTTACTGGTTTGACCGTGTTCAATCTCCTATTGGCTTTTTCTGTACACTATATGATTCTTTTCAATCGTATTAGAGCTGAAAGTCAAATTGTTGCGGATATCTGCATAAGGCTAGCCCCTGGAATTGGCTGCAATGTCGGTAGGTAAGAAGGTAGTACAAGCTTCTACCTACAGGTTACCTAGATAACTAGCTTGTGCTGTCCCAACTATAGCTCTAAACATTGTATGGTACAACCAGCACACCACAAACAGAATCGACTTAGTAATTGTATGGAGGCTAATGATCTGGAACCCTCAGGGGGATTTAGATGTTCTTTAACATTAATATGTATATAGGTTCATTGATATGTTCTGTCCCTTTATTAAATAGAACAAACTCTTATTGCATTGTCCCATTACATTCATGCCAACCGAAAGAGAGACATGATGCGTGAGACCATGGGATTTTCCTTAACATTACATCTCTTGAATTCCAGGAGTTTTCCATTACCGTTAAGAAGCAGCTATTGCAACACAAAAGGGATCAACTCAATTAAACCTGCCTTTGATGTTTGTTTGCAAAGCAACACTCTCACCATAGACATGTAGTTTACCAGATGCCCAATTATCCTCTCCCACTCTCACTTTGCTCACCAACTTTATTCTCTCCCTGCTCTCTCTCCTCTCCCTCTGTGGCACCAGACGGCTTCCATATCCTTTTGACTCCCCAGGCTGAGGCTTATTTAACAAGCACCTGGATGGCGGGGCTGAGGATGTGGCAGCTGTGGAACTGCAGAATGTGTTTTGCCCCTCTCAACCATGGGAGACTAAATCCCGGGGAGGGTAGTCTACAGATGGGCTTGGTTTGATGCACTTCACCTTGGAATCTGCTAGATGAGTCCCATACGGGATAACCTAGCATATTTGAATGCTAATTGCATACAGTCAGATTAATTACCTGACTGCATTTTTTGTATACTGCTGCAGACTCTTTCCTCTTCATCATCTTAGTCTTTTTATTCTAGAAGAAGCTTTCGATCAATCTGCAATGAAGTTTACTAGCATGACCAAAATAGGACACCCTTGGCCTTGCAATTTGAGATATTTGTCATTGCTGCCCAAGAAAGCCATGGCTTTACAGATTTTGCAGAAGAAAATGACATTATGGCAGCCAAAAAGGACCCTATGAGTTTTGGGGGGAAGATGGCAAGTTTAACAAGTTTGCAAGCCACAGTTCCACTCAAACTATTTTTGTATTGCTTGTCTGAGTGTTCTGATGCTGATTATGAGTGAAAACCATCATAGCGATACAATCTTTCCTACTCTCTTCTGTGGCAGTAACCGACAGCGTTCAGCCCTAGTTAAAATCATCATTCCGCTATCACGGCCTGATTTGACATAGAGGTCCCATCTTTACATCGACTTCACCTTTGTCTCACCAGTAATAGCACTTTTTATAGCATTGGGGTTGCTTTCATTCTAGCACAACTACTATAAATCACACCACTCCCTCTCTTCATGCTGTCATCAGCGTGCAATTCACCTAATTATTTAATAGGCTGCCTGATGATCCACTCCTTTAAAGTCATCGTGGTATGGAATGAAAAACAAGAATGCCGATTTGCTTTTATAACTGTTATTTCTCTTCTGTTATTCATTTATTGCACCTCCACTCGAAAAGGTTAGTCTTTTCGTAATTTTCAGACAAGTGCAACTGATCTGCAGTATCTGAACGCTCTTTCATATTGCTTTGTCCCGAATGTGTCCATGACCCAGGAAATAAGGTTTTATCATTAGATCAGACTGGAGAGGCTTTTGTTTTCAAATGAAAGTTACACTCTCCTTTCATAATTGTCTTCCTCTACTTCAAATGGAAAAGGAAAATTGATCTCCCACAAGTGCAGCAATTGTAATTTGGATGTAAAACAGAGCAGCAGTACAAGACTGGACCTGCTTGCATGACAAGGCATCCTAAATGACAATCAATGTAAATAGACAGAGATGAAAAGAGCAAGTCACTGGGTACTCAGCTGGTGTGGATTGACTTTCGATCAGCTGAGATGGCGTTAAAATGGCCTTTCTGAACCCATGATATATTTTTAGATGCTCCCAACTTGCACATGTTTTAAATTTGTCTAGTGTATCCCCCGCTGCTGCACAAAAATGTAATACCCCAAGTGGATCTCTTTATTTCTCTGTCTGTAGATGACCCAGTAAGGCTCTGCAAAATGAGCACAAGTTTGACTGCTGTGACTTATTTTAATAAATGTTGTTTTCAGCTTATGACGGCTGTCAAAATAGCCAGTCTGGCATCAATATATAGTATATATATTTGAAACTATTAAAAGTTTTTTTCTTTAAAACAGCTAGCCATGAAAAGAGAATATAGAGTGATGACAGCGATGACTTTTTCCCTCAATTGTGCTTAGTTATTTTTTTTCAAAATGGGGGTCAATAGAGCAAGACGGGGCCAGTTCCAATATTTAGAATGGGCACTTAAATAATTAACTATGGGCACTTGTGTATTGAGAAAATCCTTTTTGTTTTTTTACCTTTGTTTGATTTGTAACCACCCTAGGACCTCAAAAACAAATGATTTTTTTCCGATTGAAATACATTGAAAACGTCAAAATATAACTTAAGTGCTCTATGTTGCGTCACTAATAAGTCAAAAATACAAAAAGTCATTTTGTTCAGCAGTGAATCACCACTGTACCGTGACAATATCTTGAATATTTATATAGCTACTGTATTTCATACTATGTTCATAAAATCACCCAATCCAAAATAATGTCAGTGTTGAGTTTTTGTGGGCACTGTACCAGCACAGATGAATCTCCCATTAAGTTTTTCGTGATTCATTGCAAAAGTTGCACAATGTGGAAAGTTCATGAGATTTTTGTCTTTTTTTGGGAGCTTTGCGCTCTGTGGACATATTGCTCTAGTTTGAGAAGGTTCTGTTCTATATAACTTCCTGCACTGTAATTAGTGAGACTGATTACTGAGCTGACTCACATTACAAAGCAATCTGTTTTACTCAGAATCTTTATTTTTTTTTCTTAGTAGATTATGTCAACATTCTTAATACTGAATATTCATGATATGACATCATATTAAATGCATGTCGCATGTGATAGGAAAGTCATTCAAATTTAGTAGCCCAGTCATTCCTGCCCCGAAGACAAAGGTTGGCAATCAGCATAGCCAATCAGAAAAAAATAGGGAAACAGAATATTTTGTAGTTCAATATAGAGGCATTCTCACCACCTTGTTGTGGTAATATATAGGTGCAGGGAAAATAGCAGTAACCAAGAATTGCAATGTAACACATCACTCAACTAGATACACTGATGAATATGTAAAATAGAATAAAATGGAGAGATGTGAGTGGGTCAACAATCTTCATGTTCTGAAGAACCATTTATGTTCTCAACCTTTATTTATAAAGGTTGAGATGAGTGGATTGCTTATACTTCTTTTAAATAATTGAAACATCTATTGTGGAATACTTGAAATGTGCCCACACTTATCCAGACGTTCTCTCCAGCAGTGCCTGGATAAACTGAGTTTGAGACTCTAGATTTAGAGTCTTTAATGAAGCTAAATTATGTTTCTATGTGGAAGGAAGATGGATTATTGGCGAAAACCCGTGTTCGCATGTAGAAAACATGGTTACTTGACTCAGGGATTTTAAAAGACTTGAATTCAAACCCTTTAAATTGTGAATCAAGCAAGATAGCCATTAAATAACAATATTTCTTTTTTAAATCACGTATTGTAATGAACAAATTAAAATTTGGGGAAATATTAATTCTGTGGATATGCATTTCTGCAAAAGTTGAAAAAGGAGGACTGGCCCTTGATGGCGTCCACATTTTTTCATGCTGTGGTCAAAGCAAAATATGTTAGTGCCAGCTTTGACTAGAAATAAGCATTTGTAAACAGTCTACATACTTTAATACATTTTATAACAATATATCTGTTAAGTATTCTGTATCTGTAATGCAATATTATCAGGTTACAACATACAGCATGTATGTACAATAGCAGACTATGAACGGTTTTAGGTGGAATAGTTTTATGCTCTTGTTTTGTGTTTTGGTGTAGTAATTGCTGTACCTATAATGGTGACATGATAACGGTGGCATTAAGGTGTGGATTAAGTCTGTTAAATCCCCACTAAAGGCCTTGGGTACTAAATCCACTTCCCACCAATGTTTTGCAGTAATATAGAGTAGGCAAAATCTGAAGCGAGCAAGTGCTTTTAAAGCTGAATGATGTCCTCTAAATCACAGTCCGAGGTCTCTGAGCACACATTAAGCCTCCAGGTTTTTCTACTAATGCCGACTAAGAGACTGTGCCTTCTCTGTTGTGGTGTTCACATATGTATGTTTCTATAGGGTTGCAGCAGTGGGCCATTAAAACTGGTGTGCTAAATAATCTTCATTTTGTACCGTAGCCAAGCAATAGGGGATGTTTCAATCAACTTCTTAGTAAATTGTTTCCTCTTTTATTTCCTAGGGGGCTTCTTTTCTCATTTTCTTCTTATCTGAGTTGGGCCGTCCTTTTCCCTCCCCCTTTCATCTCCGCTCATGTTCTACCTCAGTCAATCGTCAAGAAGATGAATTGGCGGGATAAGGTTAAAGGGCCACGTTGGGGCTAAATGAATATGATTAATTCAATTGGAGCGCTGCTTGGGATGGCCAAAGTCTTTTTCCTGCTGTGATTAAGTCATGCTATCTGTTGTAAATTGTAATAAGCTTTTGTGATCTAGAGAAATATACACCAGGGTTTAGTCTGATGGTTGTGTAAATTCTGACATTTACCTAATCCCAACCAAATAAGATTATGATGTTAATAATCCCTCACTCACTGTTGCCAAATTGCAAGCACTGACCACAAAAAAGGGAAGTTTAAAGGTCATTTTTTCTCACTATTAATTGCCATTGTCTATTTCAGATTTTGGGAATCTTGAAGATCCGAAAGTGATCTTTTCCTAATTTGAAAATAAAATAAGATTATTTTATTCGATTTTAATGGTATGTTCTAGTCGTTACAAATACACTGCTTCACTATGTCCTAACAACTGCTCTACATTACTTTACCGTACTAAAATAACGAAGTCATTTTTATCCAGCTGGTTTTCACTAACTCAAAGTGTCAAATAATTTTTGCCTTTTCAGATTTTATTTTATTTTTTATGATGTGTGCTTTTCTTTGTTCCGCTGCCAAATAAGCACGGTTCTGGTAAATGTGAACTTAAGCAGATGTCATGTTCTTTACATAACATAAAATCACAAAGGAATTTAATCAGCGCTTGAGCTAGACCCAGAACAGCTTTTGACAATCCATTGCAATTACTGTATAGAAGATCTTATACGTACCATAAGTATGGAGTGACACAATACACTTATCTCAGCACAATGTTTGGTTTCTTGGCTGTGTTGCAATAATTCTCCTAGAGATTTAGTTAGGATAAATGTATTTTGCCTGGACATGTATCATATACATTTATATAAAATAATGTTTCTATTATCCTTTTTCTTTCAGTAATGATCTTTTTTTTTCTTTTCAGAATGAAGATTACTAAAGCAGACAGCCCCAGTGTCTTATGAACTGAACCACAGTGCAGCTCATTAAAATGGAACAAAGCATTTTTAAAATAAGGAAGCAGTGATCAATCTTCTGGCGGTTGGCCAAAGAAGGTATGTGAGATTGATTTCCATCACATTTCAGCATGACAAGCAAGAAATGTCATGTGCGTGTACTATATATAGATGTATATATATTTATGTGTGTGTAAACAATATACATATGTATCATCTTTTTTATCATGACAAATTAAGAGTTTATGCCAATTGTAACTACAATTGTTAAACTCATGAGTACACTATTTTAATCATATGATATCTTAGTACAACACTTATTTCCACACTATAAAAGGATGTCTTGACTGGATAGAGGTTGGGAAATACTGATCTAAGTGTAAGGAGATCATGTTAACATACTGCTGGATAAATATATATATGCACATTCATATTCTTTGATGTGGTCACCAGAAGGTGTTTTATAGCAGGTGAATGCATAAGAAAATGATTGGATATGACTATATGGTGTTTGCGGTCAGCCTAATGCAGCCCGAGTATTTTTCAGACATGACGACACAGCTGAGTAAACACATTGTGGTGATATTTGCATGAAAAGATCTGTTTTTTTAAATGGAAGCGTCTTGTTCAGCACTCCCCTTCATATTCGCGGGAGCAGCGAGTGTTTTTTATATCATAGATGAAGTATGATATTTGAATGAATCATTCATTAATCTTGAAGCCTTGGAAGTTCCACTATCCAAACACACACCCAGCCAACAGTATTCCTCAAATCAAATTCCCTATTCATGATTATTTGTTTGTAGCCAAATTATTTGTACCCATAAACAGATTTTTTTTTACATCAGGTCTATTAAAAATGCTAGCTGATATGAATGGTTGTTAAAAGAAACTATCTGCATGTCCGAATTTAAAAGCGATCTACTCTCTAATGGAGCAATGCACTATTATGTTTTGTATCCAACAATGCGGGTTTAATATCAGTGACCGTCCTTCATGCGAATTTCTGAAAACCACAAAATCAGGAATGGAAGGAATTAATACAAGGAAAATATTTTACACCAGCATTTTCTTTGTAAGGACCTGGAGGGGGAAAAACTCTTTTGATCAGAGGCTCTATTTCTCATATTACTTCTGGAATCTCTCAGTGCTTCAGACTCTGCATTAATGATCCATTTCCATGAAACCATATATGACAGTGGCTAGACTTTAAATTATACTGGAATAATAATATTTCATACCCTAAATTTTGGGGGAATTTGCGAATGGGATTGCTGCTTATAAACAGTTACAATATGAACGAGTTCTTGAGCTACCCTGACTCTGAACGGAACATATTGATGTCTCCTCACGCTCTTGCCCTTTATCGTGCACTGAAAATGATCTTCCTATAATCTGCATGGGATTTGAGTCATACCTGTATTACACAGTGTCGGAGGAATGTCTGTGTAGAGTGCTCAAAGGCGGCTTTGTGCTAATATTTGTTTTTAGATCTCATTCTGCCATCCTCTTCCATGTCAGGGGGTTTATAGATGATCTCAATATGTCCCTTTTCTACAGGTTTACTATCTGTGAAGTCATTAGAAGTTACTTCAAATATTCCAAACCTGAATTCCTAAAGGTACCAACATGCTGAAGTCTTAAGACATTTAAAGCTCTAGTTAAAAAACAAAAAAAACATTGCCCTTGGCTTCCTCTCACTATGCAACTGACGACTTTTGGCTCTTATTGCCCCGAGGGAAAAAAATAAACAAACAAAACAACAAAAGACTCTCTAAATAAGGATGGCTTTTCCCACTCCCAATTGCCAGTTTTTGTTGCTTAAACTGGTACCGTGTTGTGCAGTGAATTAATCAATTAGAAAACACAGAGCGCAATAAACTGAAAGGAAAAAGGCGTAGTGAACTTGTTTCACTGAGGTTTACAAATATATATTCAGGATTATTTTATAACCTCAAATCTTCACACTAAATACTGGTCCTTGATTCATGGATAAAAAGGCTGAGTCGTACCAGCCCTATTACCCAGTGCATCTAGTTAATTCATTATATAATCAAGAAGAAGAGTCCAAATGGATAGAGGTGGTATGCGGGTTTACCTTTAAAGTTTGCAAACCCATGTGGGAACTTAACCTCCTATGACCTGACATCCACATGTGTGGACATCACATTTTTTGTCATCAAAGACTACAATGTTAAATTTTGGACTACAAGGGCTTGGCGTCCACTTATGATGTGGACATCATTTTTCTCAGAAACTACATCATGTAAAAAGATAATTCTTTGTTTTTACACTCATCAGGTCCCAATTAGCTTAAGTATCAAAGAGAAAATAAAAATTGATGATTTGCAAGAGTTTGGGTGTTAGGAGGTTAAACTCCTCCACTTTGATGTCAACGAAACGTAATCACATGGACACACACACCAAAACATTTCTGTACATTTTATTTACAAAATGTATTAAAATTCTCTGTATAGCGCCTCTCTAATGAGGTTCAGTAAATTATTCATGCATCTCTTGTACCCACTACAGCGCCTGGTGATCTCCCAAAGGGTGAGCCTAACAAAAAAAAAGAAAAACAGGTGCGACTCATTTACAAAAATAAAAGAAAGAAAAAGAACCAGTTCTTGAGATCTAATCTACAGTCATTTTGTGAGTTGTACGGCTCATCAAGCATCACATGCATTTTTTTTGTTTAAAAAAAGAGGAAAATCTTCATTTTATTATAAACAGTCCGTATTTATCTAAATGTACACATTTCAACATTTTTCTTCACATTATCGTGTTTTTTGTTAACATATAAAACTATTTTCCCACAGCTTCAGGTAATTTAGGTATCTTTCTACAAACCCTATGGAATCACAGCCTTTTTTTTTGGAAAGTAATTAGTACAGCAATATGGACATGTGCTAAGCTTGCAGACCCGCTCTAATATAACCTTTTATTCATTTTTAACTGGTTTTATTATTGTACAATGCGACGTCACAAAACAATGTAATTCTCTTGATATGAAACCGAAATGAGAAGCACAGTGTATTTTAAAATGTGAAGAAAATGGTAAGCTAGTCCACACAGTACAGTTTGAAAGCCATTAATGGTATGATTTTGTAAAATTAAGCAGTTCATCTACAATTGAATTAGCATTTATTGTTTTGGTTCTACTTCCATCTTAGATAATGTGGACTTTAGGGAGATGCGCAAACGTACGAATATATTTTACACACTCGTTCAAATGCACACACGCACTTTTGGCAGTATTGGAAGTGGTGTGTGTTGGCAGCACAAAAAGTACATACAACACATTGTGAATTGCTTTGAATGGCATTTCATGAAAATGAATCAATCAAGAGAGGGAGTGGCAGGGCTAGTATAAAAGCTAATTGTGTAGTAATCAGTGTCTGGCGGTGCACTGACAAGATAGAAAGCACACATTTGAATACATATAACTAGTGAAAACCTGGCAGCAGGAGAATGCGGCATAATCTGCTTTTACAAGAAACCAATCAGACCCTCATCTTTGGGCACTTCCTAATGTGCTTAGGGTTGCAAAATGATGGCTTTATTTCTCTCACATTACATGTATTCAATATGTACTGTATATACTGTATATTTGATTCCCATCAATCCTCAAATCTTCTCGTTTGTGTGAGTTTCAAGCAAAAAGCAATATCATTGAGAATGTGTTGCATTGATTGGACTTTCCATAAGGCACTGAGAGGAGGGAAATCTTCTCTTCCCAAGACCAGTCCAGTCGTGTCGTCATTGCAGATTATTACACCAGTGTCCGACCCAAAAGGATTTGGCTCCATTTTCGTAATCCTTGTCCTTTTAGAGATATTAAATCACATTTGCATGGGATGATGGAAACATTTTTAAACCTGTATAACATACAAAGCAAAAGCAAACATGGAAGAGAATGACTTTGTGTGATTGTGATGAGGTTTTTTTTAAATGAATCACAGTGATAAAAAATGGACGGGAGTGAATAGGTTCCTAAACTATTCACTTGTGCAAACAAGATGAATCAAATGTTTTGTGCGTTATTATCTTGGTGTGATACAGATCTTAAGTGAACAAGATATTTGCAGAATATTGGGGCCCTTGGCACTGTTTGCAATTATATTTAACTCCCCAAAAAGTGAAGCGCTGTTTTCATATAATCAGCACACATTTAATTCTTATCTCAATGAGCTTCATTATGCTTTAGTTGTCATATCTCAATTCTTCATCTAATAAAACATTACGTGAATATTGAGATTGAAAAGCACTAATCACTCTAAAAGCTCAAGTATTCTCTTGATGGTTCACTCTGCGCAATATACGTACGTGTGTGTGTATGTGTTGGGGGGGTGGTAGGGTGAAAACAATATTTGCAGGGCTTTGTTGTACATTCATGTTTGAATGGACAAAGCACATGTAAACAACCCCAGTAAACGCTAAACTGACAATTGACACTGTGTATTTAACAGTGTTTACCCTAGTTTGTGCTATGGGATGATTGATTCATGTCTAGTGGTTACATAGGAGGCCAGACTGTGCCATCTATGTAAAATTTGGCAGATGAAGTTGCAATAGTTTGAGGTACATTTGAAAACATTGAGTAGGGTCATTTTTATAGTGACTGTTTTGGAATTTGGTGAATAGAATTCAATGTTGTTCCTAAAAATTTAAAGATAAGAGAAATAGTTTGTGAAATGTCTATGATTGTTTAAGAAACTTTATAGAAGGATGTAGTGGTGTGAAATACCTGTTAATGTAGGAATTTCCCTGTGAAATGTAAAATTTTGGAAATGTGACATTTGTTGAGCTATTTGAAAGAAAACCTTGGACATGACTTTGTTTTGAAAGTTATTTTGCTATTCATGGGAAAACTGAGTTGTTGTGTTAGAATGTCTGTTAAAAAGATGTGGATCACCTTCTGTAATCTTTATAATTTCACGGTTCAGGTGGTAGTCTAACAATAAGAAAGTTCAATGTTCGAAGAAAAAATGAGACCTTTGCCTTGTAGCACCATTTTCAAAACCACTGGCAACTATGCAATTCTTATCCTGTAATATAATTTTAATTAGCCACTAAATTTATATTTGAACATTTTAGTTGTTTGCTTGGAATTCTATCCCAAAGGTAGTATGTTACAAGTCAAATCCAATGTCTCTGCTTTTTAAATCTACAGTAAGAGAGCTTTTGTGTTTGCATTTTTCCGACATGACATCTAAAAACAACTCCACAAACAGCAGCGACACAGAACCACATACTGTACAACTGAATAATTTAGTCGAAAAGAAGCTAAATGATGCAACACTGAAGCAAATCGAGGACGGAAGAAAGAGGTGACATACCTCTAAATCTTAACACTTTCTGTTCCGTATACATTGTAGCCTTCTCTGTATGTGGCAAAGTTCTGTGTGTTGGTTGGGGGAGTCGGCTTAAAATTGTGAGCACTCTTTGCCAATTTCAGTCGTTTGGTTTCTTGCCGTGACTTATAACAGAACTCTATGAGGGCCACCATCATGGCAAGCCCCAAACCTCCAACAAGAATATAGAAGACTCCCGCCACATTGCTTAGGCTGAGAGCGCTTGTCTTGTCCTGTAGGAAAGTGAAGAACACGGTTAAGCATTTCGGAGTGTCGCGACTGCAACAGAACTAAATTCAGCCTGCCCATTATAAAACTTCAACTGGTAAAACTAGGGCAACTGTTAATAGAAATTTAACATGAATAGCTACAAGTAACAAACCTAGAGAGTTCTTAGTCTTTAAATTTAATCTTAAAGTTAAAAACATTTCAGTCCCTTAGCCAAAAAACTGACTATAAAAGTTATATCTAATGGTGAATGCTTCCTTTCTTTATATCTAGTACAGCCTAGTGCTAGTCTTGAATATGTCAGGAAGCTGGTCAGCATCGCTTTGGTCAACAGTTCTAACGGTCCCTGCTTCTTTAGCGACATGTACGTATAACTCTTATGGCAACATTGTCATACAGTACAGTCAGAGATGATCAAATCAAACCATTTTGCTGCTGCTTACTTACCGAACCTATTCATTAAAAATTTGTTCATTAGAGTTTTACTATTTGCAGTTTAACCCTTTGAGGGTGGCGGATCAGCCTTCTCTGTAACAATTTTTCAACGGAATTTCAAGGGGTTAACTTGTGCGTGTGTTACATTCCCTGACTTCTTGTGGCATGAGTTAAATCATACACCTAATTTGCATTTGTCAGAGTTAATACATTTCCAGAGGCTTTGGCCATTTGTCACACCACAGGAGGCCAACAAATCTAAAAGACACAGCTCTCTTGCAAAGTAGTAATAACGCAAATAAATCAAATTTTCATTAACAGTTTGGTGAATAGAAACAGCAGCAAAATGGTCAAGGTGTCATAACGTGAGTGGACATAAGTAGCATTTGTCAACAACTGCTGTGAATCAGTTAAAATTGCAAGGCATTTCCCCAGTGGGTTATCTTTACAGATTCTTTGTGTAGGTTGATATGGTGTGCAAAATATCAAATAGGAAAATACTTTGGGGAATAAGTGCCTTGTACAGCCACAACCATGTTACGATTGGTGGCAGGTCCAAAGAAGTAAACTATGTGCAGCAAATTAGCACAATGTGAACTACTAATGTTGGGATAGGTTTGTCTTGCATATGAACAGTACGTCAAAATGCAATTTGCAATCAGTACAAAAGACCTGCAGCGACTGACCTTACTTCCAGAGTCCTTGGTTCCACATTCACCCTTATCGTACCACCATTTGTTTTTCAGCTTGTCTAAGATGCCTTGTTCACTGAGTTTCAATACTGCAAGGTTTACAGGAGTTCTTCACGTGGGAAATAACATAAATAACATTATATTATGTTATTTTATGTTATTCAACTTTTTGTCTACTTACATATTTTACAAAGCGATAAAGCAGGGTTCCTGGCCACGGCAACATGTCAGAGTTCAGGCATTCTACCTAGCACCTTTATAAACCCTCACCTATAGAGCCAGGACCTACCCATATCGCTTCGAGTAATCGGCAGACGCTGTTACCATGGCGACGAGCAGGTACTTAAAGTACGATCTGCTAGTCTGTACTTGGATGATTTGGGCGGGTAGGGGATGCATTTCAAAGGCTCTGAACAGTGTTCAACAAGATCAGTTCAAAAGGAGCTTAGTCTTAACAAACAAAAGAATAATTGTATTTTCTTTTGAATAGACATTGTGCACAATTGTATAATGTGTAATTCTTCAGAATGGTCTGGTCAAACAGTGAGCCTCTTACTCCTCTACTTATGAGGAAAACAAAAGAGTCTGGCAAAACCGATTTCAATGCTGATGCCAAATGTAAGAATCCATGGACGAATTTGTGTTGAATAAATTTCAAATTTAAAAGTCTTGTATTAGTTTTAGTTTTAAAGGGTCTCAATATGATGTCCCCCTCAATCCGATCACATGATCGGAAACTGAGTTTGGAACTGGAGGGTGACGACTACATCACTGTATGCATCAAAAACCTGCCTGCTCAACAGTTTCTGATGACCTGAGCATCATTTTGGCTTGTAGAGACATTGATTAACAATCTAATTACCCTATAACATGCTCTGTGTCTGAAATTCAATCCACGTTGCGTTGTATTGTGCTGAAGGGCAAGAATGAAGCTTGTACATAAAAGTGTGTGTGCGTGTGTACGTGACATTTGTTGAAAGTGCAAGCTGTAAGATGCACTGTTTGGAAGTGTGCGCTCCAGGTCTCACTTAATCGGGCCTCTCTGATGACTCCTGAAGAAGCTAAACAATCTGGCAAACAAATACAGAGTACATACCTGAGCATTATAAAAACCTGATAATGGCATTATGGTGCCTGAGTATGCTTTCAGTAACAAAGTAACATGATTTAATGAGTTTGGCGATAGCAGCATTAGCAATGCAAATTGTGCAAAACTGTGACTCAAGAGGAAACCTTAGGAGGGCGATATTTAATCCATCCCTTGTGCAAATTTATATTGCTGCTTAGGTACTTATTATGTGTATTTTGAGCCATACGGACGCTTCTTTGCATGATTATCTATCCTAGAAAGATTCTATTTATCTTATCATGACATTCACCTCATCTGTTGTTTGTAAAGGCTTATCTGTAAGAAACAACCTCTCAACACAATTTTATGTGGTTTAGTCACAACTGGTGCCTCTGTGCAAATTATGTTATTGGGAACGTAAGTTATACTTTTGTAGTCGACAGTGTTTCTTTACAGTGATTAAAACATAACCTTAGGTTCCATGATAGACTGCAATAGGTAATGCAGTGATTCTTCTTTTGCCCTTATAACCCAACTCTAGTTAAATGAATACACTGGTTTACAAACAAGATTTAAAGAAAAAAATCTTCCTTTGGTTGATAGCTATTTAGTTTGTGAATAATGAGAGCATCTGTACCCAATACTCATTTTCCCTAGATGTTTTACCCCCTTGCCTTATTGGAGAGAGGTTAGATTAGAGGATGTCATCCTTGAAATGTATTTCTTCGTTAATTCATGAAATATACAATGTGCTGTAGATTACTGAAATATTTTGTGAATCTACTTTTTTACTTAAGTGTAAAATATACTAAATAAATTGTAGATCAGAGCTGAACTCAATTAATCATATATTGAGGATATCTGAAAGGTCATGCCTTCTGTAATTCTTCCGAAATCTAGTAAAACATATGCTTTCTAAAATTTTGTGCTGAGCTGTTAGCTATACCTGATGGCCATGGTGAAAAGACTATGTCTAAGACATTTTAATTCAATTAATTTAACTTTGCAATTCATTACTGACATATTTTTCAATTCATTATTTATCCTGCCATGATGAATCACTATTGAACAACATTGGAATAAAACCTTATCCTGCTACACGCTGCTTTCTCCACACCTATGAGTTATATTGTAAAGTGCCTGGGAATGCATCCAGATTGATTGAAAATAGGACAAAAAGAAACCAAACGGGTGTTGATAGGTTTTTCTAAATATGTTGCTCAGTGACTTGTTCATCTTTCAACATAGGCAGCCACCCACAGCACATTGCATGACATCAATAAATTGAGAATGTGTGCCTTCTCAATGACTTTAAATTTCATTTGACTTTCCATTGACATCATCTCTGTGATCTGAGCAGACAGTCGGTAATTCACCCCCGCTTTACTGATAATTTTGGCCAAGGCCAACGGTGAAAAATAATGTTAAGGGCTCCATAATACAACTGTGGTCTGCGGAGGTTTGCAGGTTGTACATATCTAACCAATTACCTGACCTGCATCATCCAATTTGAGGTGACAGCATCATTTGTCTTGACTTTACCCAGCAACCCAAAGTCTATATTGCAGCTGTCTCATGTGTGGTGTAAAAATTCCACCATGCGATTGCACATCATCTCAGTTATACTAACTTGTCATGGTTGAGGGAGGGAGGTGCTAGCACTTGCACCATTACTTTCAATAATGGGGAAATCATTCATCATTTAGCCACAGAAGAAGGGGGGCGGAATGATCAAAAGGGTCACCACTGGGCTGTTAATGAGTGCGATAGTAGAATCGCACGGTCCCAAGGTATTTTGTCATCTAATCCGTTAAATACAAAGCATGACCCTTGAAATGCTCTATTAGAATTCTCACGTTGCAATGTGCAATGCTTAGTCCCCTCAAGACGCCGCTGTTCCCCTTGCTTTTCTGACGGCCTATATGAAACTGTTATGCCACTGGGAATGATTGATCCCATTGGCTTCAGAACACATGGATTCTGGGCTGGGATGTGTACAGAGCAGCTGCCGGTTCAATCAAAGCTGAGCCATCTTTCCCTGGATTTGAAAACATATGCTAGAAATGTTAACAACTTCCAGGAAAATATTTAAGCATTGGCTTAGGTTGATGAATGCCTATAAGATTACTAATTGTATTTCCAGAAAACTTGATAGACTATAATCCCAGATGAAATGAGCTGCCATGCAGATCTGTAAGCATGAATAATGACCGCCAAACTTTCATGACTGCAGGGCAGCATATTCACCTCACGATTTGATACATGTGCACTTGTTATACTGATCTTCTGTTTGCTAAGCAGGGCTCCATTTTTGAGCTGATGTGTTAAACCGTCTGGCCAGAACACCAGTCAATTGGGTGATGTGCCGTAGGGCAGCAGCAGGTTGTCCGAAGCGGACATTTGGTTCGGTTCTGGTTGGGTTGCTGTAACAGCCTTGCCGATTACTCTGCACTGTAGTACCCGATTGTGGTGACATCGAGGCTGACCTTGGAGTCACCTCCCCCGCTGCCGCACTCTCCCTTGTCGTACCACCATTTGTTTTTCAATTTGTCCAAGAGGCCTTGCTCATTCAGTTTTAAAACTGCCAGGTTAACAGCATTTCTTGAAACGATAAAACATAACTTGTAAGAAAATGCACAGGTCCGTGAGAAATCTAATGCAAAGTAATGTATGTTCCAAGCATTTTGAAGAAGGGCTAGGGTAGAGAGGCTACCACTGTTACTGAAGCTTAGCACAGAATTACTTAAGTAGAATGTTATGGGAAAAGACAAATTGCGGTTTAAGAATTTCAGGAATACGAAGTGATAATAGAGGCTCACTTAAGGTACAGACAGTGTTAAATCTTGGAAAAGGTGGCATGAGGGGTTACGTAGTTTAGAACTGAAGTGTGCGGGATGGGGACACTTGTCATTGAGAAGAGAAGTAACAACAACAAACATCATGCAATTAACATTTGTCACAAGTGACAGCACAGCTTTTAAAAAGCTAAATTGAAAAAGCATTGAACCGTTAAATTAAAAATGACAACACAACAGTCAGGTAGGACGGAACGAGAGATGAAAGGGGAGAGAAGAATAACAGGAAGACAAAGACATGAAATGATTCTTAGCTCAAGCCATATTGTATGGATTTGCTTTAGCAAAAAAAAACAACCCTAATACGCTAAAAAAGATCTTTAAAAGACAGTTATAGCTTTAAACCTTGGTATTCAAGTGCATTGAAAATCATACTACCGTTACCTCTTGTGCCCATTAAAAAAAATAAAAAAACGAGAGGATGAGAAGAGAATGACAACAGGGGACATCAGGGTAGGTGGAATATTATAACAACATGGATGATATTGTTATATTATTCCACCCACCTTAATGCTGAGCCTTTGGGCGTCGCCACTCCGTAGCCTTTCGAGTCAAGGTTCCCGCCCACTTTCATGGTGTCGCAGGGTTTCCGCTGCTCGATGTACTCGTTCATGGTGGACTCAAGGAGAAAGGCAAACTTGCCCTTTGACTTTCGTACCCGGGCCACGCCATCGGGTGTGGTCTTAACAAAGACTGAGGGTTCAGCTGATTTCATGTATGACCACATCTTCTCATAGACCGCTATTTTGGATCGCTGAGCAAGAAAAAGAAACAAAAGACAAGAATAGGGTCATAAACACACTAATTATCTTGTTTTACAATGGATGTTGTAGTATTTTGAGCTTTATGATCACTCGATTGAAAATGCATTGAGAAGTATTGAAAGACATCGTTTAAAACCATTTTGATATCTTTTTATACTTCTGAAAAATCTGCTGAATTGTATTAAGATCACAAAGCACAAGACTCTAGAAAATCCATTTTCCTCATAAAGACATGCTTTATCTTCTAGGCTATTTTTTAATTCACCAGACTGTCAATCTATTGCTCATGCAAGACGTTTTGTAGAGTCTTTGGAATCAATGATTTTGAAGGGTTGATGATGCAGTTTTCAAGCTGCTAGTAAGCTTTGAGCATAGTTTCACCTCATTCCTAAAGATACGACTCACCACTTCTGCGCAGGCTGCATGTACAGAAAATAATTTTCACATCCTTGGTCAATCCATCTTTCTCTACAGTCTCAGAGAGGCTATTCTTGCATGACAAATCATTGAAAACAGTCCTCAGTCATGCCTTGACTTTTACAGTGCAGTCACTGAATTTCCATTCTGCCTCTAGTATAATATCTGAGCTGTGAAAGGAGTAACGTGAGCGTAGGAAAAGGCTGTTTTCCCAACACATGAGGCAACCCATCAGATTTACTCAGATGAGCATATTCCAAATGCCTTGGGTTAGGATTAGCCAGCCGGTAAAATTTGGGTGAGTCGAGCGCTATCTATAATAAGCATCAATTAAATTATTCAGTGGTGCTGGATGTATTTTGGCATTAGGCATTTCACACTTTGAACAGAACAGATTCTGGTAAAGTAGTCATGAGCAGGAGTCCTGGGAATGCTCACTATATTCAATGAAACAAAAAAATGCTGATGATAGTTCTTAGTTTGACCTCAGTAAAAGTAAAATCATTAGCTCAGATTGGAGAGGATGGTTCCTGTAAATCTCAGGCAATTATCTTCAAGATAACAAAAACTAGAATGATTTAGTGTGAAGTGAGTTTTGTCACCATGTGTCACCCAGACCAGGACTCCTCGGTGTCCTAAAAAGCCCTCCGTAGAGCAGCATGTTCATGTCTAATGCCTCTCTATTAATAAACAAATGCATTAACCTTCACCCAAGGAGAGCGTTTTACTGTCTCAGTGTACTATACAATTTGTTTTGGGCTTTTGTCATAAAGCATCAGGCCAAGGGTGAGGATAAGATGAGATGGAGCATAACACACATTTTAAAAAGCCTGCAGGATGAACGGTTCCCCGCAAAGACAAAAATGCTTCAAGTAGGGACATTGAGTAGTCCGGTTTGATGCAAATATGATGGATGGGAGGAGGACTTTGAGCTGGATGCAATGTTTTTGCTGACAATCTGGGTACATCCCTATACAATTTATATGTGCCAAAGTGGCATGGAAAGGAGACCCGTTTAGAGGGCAATTTCTCAGAAGACTGCAGGCTAATCTGATGAGCTGCAGAAAAGCTCCAACTCCTCCTCAAATGAGACAAAAGAAAAAATCTGGCAATTGATTACTGACTGCAGAGTGCTGTCTCAGTGCTTTATGAAGTCAATTTATCAATATCAGAGCTGGGAAGCAACGCGGTCAAAATCTAAATAGGCTGATTGTATGGTAACTGAAGTCTCAACAGAGATGTTTAAAGGGGAAATCGAACAGTGGGTAGTATAAAAAAATACCAACAGATGTTGAATACGGAATCAATTTCAAATGTATTGGGCCTGGCAGGATTCTCGTCCCTAAAATATCACTACTTTTCGGTACTAACAAAACAAAAACACTGTATAAATTGAATTATGGGTAATGAAAGTTCCTGTTATCATAAAACTCACAGAAGTGTAGCAAATTAGCAAAGTTTCTTTTTAATTTTCTTTTGTACTACGAACAGAAAATAGCTTTTGACCGAAAGCAGATGCAATTCAAGTATGTATTTACAATTCTTATTTGTTATCATTCATGAAAACATTATTTTGATGGCTTCGGGGAGACATTTAACAAGCCACAAGGAGGATTCCGTTTTTGGGTGACGTGGCAAACTAATCGCTGCCAAAAATGGATCAATCAAAGCAGTGGGAGTAATTTTAAAATATATAGTGATTCATGGAGGTATTATGGTACTGATACTACGTGACGAGAAAACAAAAATACATTCCTGAACTTTTGCGACACTGTCAATTTATATGCATTTGTAAGACATTTAAATCAAAACAATGTGCTGCATCCCAACATCATCAACAACATTTCGTGTCACATATGCACCACTTTTTTTCAACTCGTGTAGAGAAAATGTTAAGGTCAGAGTAAAACAAAAGGTCATAGATACAACGGTCTTGTGTAAAATGCTTTCAACAACGAGTTATGGTAATTCAGAAAGATTTATCACCTTGAAGCAGGGGTCTCTGAACCAGTCATCAAGGGATGCATTTGGGTTTGGTTTTTGTTCCAACCAATTCATCACAGACAGTTTAACAAATCAGGTTTCTGCTAAGGCAAGGTGCACCTGACTGCATCAACTGATTACACTTGTTAGACACCAGATTGGTGAAAAGATGTCGTCTTGTTTGTTTGGAAGGAAATAATGCAGCCATTGAGGCCCTTTGTGGAATAGTTTGCAAACTCCTACTTTACTGCCTATTAAGGCTTTGGTCATATTCCAAATAGTTACACCTCAGTGGTTAACAATTTTAGAGGTTCCAGTGTCTGATTGGACAGTTTTCGCAGAGTAAGTTTGAAATGATCATTAAAATTAAATTACAAGATTGTAATGAGGCCAGGGAGTAATGACTGATTCGTTCAAAAAGCATTTCAATAGTATGCTGCTTTCAGGTCATAAAATCAAATCTATTGTATACATCCTCCGAAATTATACTATATAATCTATTGTCAGTTTGGTTGTGGGAATACCAATTCCATCATTGATACTGTTTATCAGTCCAATTGCTTATTGATTCTCACTGGGTGTGGGGAATGTAATTATACAAGTCACATTGTTTAAGATCTCTTTTTTATCCTATCATTTAGATAGTTTAGTTTCACTAAGCAGGATGATTAAAAACAGATTCTTCTCTCCTATGCATAACCAACAGCACACAGTAGAGATGATCAATGTGTATTTTGAACATTAGGATATAATAATAAAACATTGAGTATAGAGTCAAAAAGAGAGTATAATCAATCAGCTCTCTCTGGATTCTCCTTAACTACGCTTAAGGTCACTAGCATTTTTTTGTTTTGTTTTCTAATTCTTTCATGGGGATGGTGGTCTGCTTTGATTCTGGCATTCGACATAATGTCAATCCTTTGATCACTTCCTGCAATACCGCAGTTTTCACGCAATATTCTTTCTGGACTTCTCTCCCAAGAAATAAAAGTTGCGGCTCTGAGGAGTGTACTTGTATCCCGATATCCTGAGTTGCAAATGACATATCTTTGAAGTCTATGCCTGAAGCAATGCTCTCTAAGGACAAAGCTTTGCCATAGGCTAAGCCTATCTCACAGTAGTCTATCATTACATTTGATAGCTCCCTCTCATATGCAAACAAGCTGTAATCTTTATAGATGCTCCATCAGTCAATACTCGCCCGAAACGCAACGTGACAAGGGCTTTGGGAGTCGTGTTACAGAGCACCGACATGATTGCAGAGCAGCCTCCGGATTCCTGGAATAAATTGGCTACTCTTCATGCAGCTCAGGCCAGAAGCAGGTCTTCTCTGCTTAGAAAATCTACTCATTAAAGTTAGTGTTACACCATGCAGAAGCTCTAATGTCTCCGTCACAATAGCTGAGACGTGAAATTGATTTTTATGCTGAGAAAAAAATGCACTCAGTGACTGCACACAAGCTTTTGTTCCATTTGCATCACACCTGCACATCAGTAAGATGAAGGGGTTTGGGTATTGAGACCTTAGTGTAAAGTTATTTCAGGGGTGAGCTAGGATTTTGTGTATTTCATATCCGTCATTCTCTTTTCATTGTAATTGTGTTAAATGGAATGCATCAAAAGTCTCTACTGGGCCATTTATTTTTTCCCCCACACAATTAAACAGTGGCTTCAATATGCAGTATCTTTGAAGTCATTAATACGCACCATTTTCCCTTTTCATGTGCATTTTAGATTGCTGAACCTTGCTTGTCCATGCTAGCGTTATACTACATGGTTCAAGTGACAAGTCTGATTATGTTCTACTCCCATGTGCCATGATTTGGATGTGGGTCATAAAATGTTAGAAAAAAAGCACAAATGGAATACCAAATCCTATTATAGAATGTAATGTAATAAAAAAGTGTATACAATTTAGATATGAATTGGGGATGTAAAGAATATGCAAGATTGATTTCTGCATTGATGGACAAATTGTAGGGTTTCACCCAGTATTTAAAAACCCCATTTTTTTCTTTAAAGTCTTTATAGGTGAATGCATCCAACATTCTTCTGTAGGATGTAATCAACTTGGCATCATAAGATAAGTTTGAGATGCAAAAGTTCCCAGCTTGCTGGTGCTGTATGGATCTCATTAATGCAGATTCCATTTCTCTCTCTCTTTTTTTCGTGTCAAGCTTCTACAGATTTAATTAAAAGTCACTAAGAATAGCAGTTCACAAATGTCATTTTCTGTTTGAACATATTGTAGAAACCCATTGCACAGAAGCTGAAAGAACTGCCACTCTGCGACCGGTTCTAAGTTGTTACAAGAGCCCGCCGTGTCTCTATTGTCAGGTTGGGAACCTAATCTATAATTGGCATCCGCCATCTTTTGAATAAAAAGACCTGATACGTGTAGGTACAACATCTCATATGAAAAGAACAGGCATTGGCGAGTTGCCAAATACATATTCTATGCATGGTTTTGGCATGCGTATCTTCGTAAGAAACATCCTTTTCCAAATGTCCTTTTAGTGTCCTTATGAAAAAGCAAGATGCTTTTTATGAAGAAAATAAACATTTTCTTTTGAGCAGGCAGAAGGCTGTTTCATTATTACAATGTCCTTTCGTAGTTCCCTATTGAAATGAGGATGCTGCTGTCAACAGCAGAAACAGCGAATTAGAGCGAGTCAGTTGGAGCCACTGGCATGTGATCATCTGATCTTATTTTAGAAGCTATGGTGAATCCAGATTTATCTTAATTTACAGTTGTATTGCCCTTCTGTCCCCTTTACCCGATGGACATATTTTCTATGGCATTTGACAGGTTCTTCAGACAGCTCAGTTTGACCTACAGAATGCTTATTCATTATGTCTAATTTGCCAGCCATGGCCAGCTAACTAATTGTATTTCATGAGCTGACCCCTCTGAGTTTGAGTCTGATGTTGGTGCTTGATTAGCCTCCTGCTTTTATCACCCCACAGTCTTCCATGTTGCTATCACCCTTTCTGCTGACAGCCCTGGTAACTCAAGGCTGCACACTGCAGTATTGCCGCATAAATTTTACATTCATGTCAAAATAGTTGAAGAACTAAACAGGTCAAGATTTTGCACTTAAATTAGAAGCGAATGGATTTTTATCAGTGGCGTTTCTCATACAAGCATTTCTATTATCTAAAAAGCCTTCAAAATAATGATATGCTTTGTGTGAAGTTCAGAAGAACCACTCACCCTGAAAAATTCTTTTGTGGAACCTGAGTCCAGAGTGCCATATGCTATCTCTGTCTGCTTTGCCAGATCTTCAGCGCTTTCTATAGGGGAGACCATTCTCTCCACTGTCAAGAAGGCAGCCAGGTTGGCTGTGTAGGATGAGATGATGATGAGGGTGAAGAACCACCACACACCACCGACTATACGGCCTGAGAGAGACCTATAAGACAGTTATCCATTATAGGAAAAACAGAAATAAGATATTTAGGAACAGAAAATGAATCTCAAGAAGTACACTGATGTGTTTTATTGACAAAATAGCCCCTCTAACATCTTGCTATTGTTGAGTATTTTATATATTTAATATTTGGTGTCGCCCGCCCATGCTCCAATGAAAGTAGCGGTTGGTATGCATTCACTAGACTCAAAGTAGAGCATGGGCCCTTGTCTTCAGATTGTGACTAGTGAAAAAAATGTTTTTGGAAGAAAAAAAGATTCCTTGCCACTTTTAAAATTCTATCATTTCACAAACACATTTTTACCATTAACACACCTTGGTGAGATGTCACAGCCCTGCTGCATGAATGCGCCCAATGAGAACCACAGAGAATTGAAGATCCCAAAGTCATTGGGAGGATCAGGAGGTGTCTGAGGGTCTTTGGTCTCATCCTGTTCTTCAAGGTTCCACTCGTAAGGACTGAACCGACTGACCAGGAACAAAACCACGCTCACCCCAATATAGGCAAATACTATACACATCCAGATCTCATAGGCCAGTGGGTCCAGGAAGGAGAAAACACCAGGCTTGGACTTTTGAGGCTTCTTTATCATAATGGAGATGCCCAAACTCATAAATGGCTTGGAAAAGTCTATCACTTCCTCTCGAACCAAAGTAATGGTGAGAGGTGCAACAGCTATATCTGCTCTCTGGAAACAGGAACATTAACAGCAGCCATTAGTAAAACATTTCACCAGTTATCAAATGAATAAAAAAAAAACAAGAGAACACATCTTAATCAACAACACAAAGTAAATCCATACTTATTAATTTAAGAGTCATAAAAAATATTAAACAATTGATGAAAAGAAAGCTGAGATTGAGCCGTAAGACGTATTTGGGGAAAATATTAATGAATCAGGCAGGCTTTTGATTTTGCCAAATATATTAAAAACCAAAAACTGAATATGTTTACTATTTCCACTGTGGAGGAGCACAAATGGACCCAATAAACACCATTGTTTTCTTTCCCCTGTCAAGACACCTTTGTGAAGGGCTATAACCATTTAATCCTTGTGCAGGCATAAGCAGTACTCAATCAATGACCAGGGAAACAAACCAATAGCAGCTTCAGGCCTAACCTTTAAAAGACAGCGGAAATCTAATTAATTTAACAATCAAAAGGTCAAAATGTACACAACTATTAGTCTCAGCCCAGCAGCTGTAAAATCATGGGCTGGTAAAAAAGATGTCATGAAATATCTGCTTTTCTCTACCTGTAGCTAAGTGAATTGAATTTTCCAATATGGGGGAAAAATTGGCGAGTAAAGCATATATAGCTATGGAATCCAGGATTCTGACAGTTGGAAAATTGAACAGATCTCCAGACCAAAAGTATTAATTTGCTCTTTATTCGGCTCTAATTCAACTTTTATTCTGGCTCTGTTCAAGGCTGTGCAGGAGTTTTGTCTTACTTGAAACATAGCGTGACCCTTCGCTAATGTGCGAGTCTCAACCTTTATAGAGTACAACACATATGGATCTGGTTGTCTCTAACCGCGAGCGACCATTTAACTGTTGATTTTGTCAGCTGTGAATTTACAGTGTGGCATATTCATCATACACATCAAACATGGAACACAATTACACAATCACTTCAAAGGCACACAATCCGTCTTTCATTGAAGTGATTACAGAGTGTTTGCCATATGGACTCTTTGTTTTCACGTACTTACCTTGCTTTCGCTTGCATGAAAGGTGGATTTGTAGACTAAGCAAGACTGAATCATTTCAGAGAACAGCACTGAGAAATGATTTCATTTTCTCCATCTCAAGATTATCACCAACCCTCCCATGTTTGAGCTTCCATTGTTCAATTTTTCTCAAGGCTGAGCACCGCGGACAGCATTAAGACTGTGGTTGGCAATAGCCAATGAGTTGTTGGTGATAATCTTAAGACAGAAAAATGAGATCTCCTCTCATGTTGAAGTTCCTTGCAAACTGTCATGTAATCAGTGAAAATGAGGCTCCCAGTACTCACCCCATAGACCAGTTCACCCACCATCCCGTTCCATGCCTTGGTCTCGGGGTCTCGGGCTCCATACTTCCCATCCATTACTATAGACAGTTTGTACTTAATTCCAACATGTTTGGCAATCTCAGACGCTAAATCGACGCAGTAGCCTTCATATCTGTCATTCCCCTCCAGATGCATATAATTTTTCTTGTACATCACATAAGGAGCTTCCTGTTGGTTCAAACACATACTGGTTTTCTAACCACTTGGCACATTACATATTCAGTTATTCAATTCAGTTATGCATTATACATGCATGCAGTCATTTGAGACTGTGCGCTCACACTCACACAGATTTAACATACAGTACTACATACAATACTAGTTGCTATTCACTTCCATGCAATCATGCAGAAATAGATGATGCATTCCTAATGCACATATATGCTCTGATAACAGTAGCACGATAGCGTGAACTCGTTGCTGTTATCAAGACGTGGAAGCCAGCAGACACCCGGACCAATGCACCCAACCCAATTTGAGCTCAAGGGTGCAACTCTTAATCTTAGAGGGTGGTGGGGTTGTTGAAGGAAGGAGTACCATTTAACACTGTTTCCACCAAACGTTACCGCATGTAAATGACTCATCCAACTTTTAAGTAATGTTGTTGCCGCAGTGGTTGCACGGATATGCTTGTATAGAGGTTATATGCTGTTGTTTTATTGATTTGTTACCAGTAGCACCATCTAAAACTTGAAGCAGGATTGAAGGTCCTTTGTCTTGTTTGGTCTGCCCTGTCCTGAATTACTATTATTTTCTTTTTTAAAGCAATTAATGATTGACACAATGTCAGGTTAAGAAAAGATGCTATGATATTATCCCTGTTAGAAATCTAGCATGTGCTGGTGTCTGTGCCAGCAGGACCAGTACCTAATAGCAACAAATCCAGAAAAGTTCTACTGGATATTTTGTATTGGTCTTGCTAGTTCAAATATCTAATATTCGAATATGCCGGATTCCTTAGCAGGGCTGCTATTTACATATGATATGTAGTTGATCGACCATACACGCTCCTTACACATACTGTATCTCAGTGGAAGAAACGCAAAAAAATGATCAAATGCATAATGCCAAACAAACTCAACAGTAACACTTGGTGGAAACTCGCTTTAGGGTGTGTTTACACAACATCAAGCTAAAATTATCATAATTCTTTTGAGGGGTACTTGGATGTAGTGTCAAAACATTACCAAGATCCCACGTCCTTTGTAATATTTCACTGTAAACACGATTACATGTTAGAAATGTATTATTTTAGCTATTGGCTGTACTTTAGAATCTCTATTGTTAGCATTTGTGAGGGTCATTTAGCTGTTTTCTGTTAAAAGCAATGTTGTGTAAATGGCCCTTACTTTGAACAGCAGGGGTGTTTATAGGGACATAAAAGGCTGGGGAGTCATTGAATGGGCAAAGTCAGCACAGTGATAGGTGAGGATGGGAATGGGGATGGGTTTCACAAGTAAATGCTAGTGACAGGAGAGAGATCAGAGAGCCCAAATTTATTTCAACGTATTCAGGCTCATTTTACTAGTCCAGACTTATAGGCTGTTCCATTTAAAAAAAAAATAATAATAAAGATTTTTTTAAAATCAAAAAGGAAATGAAACAAAATGAGTGGGAGCTTTCAAGGGAAAAAACTTAAAACAACTCCCTGTATGAAAGAATCAGAGCAGTTTTCAACTCCCCTTCAAAATGCTGGTGCAGCTTATCTTTTCTCTTCCAACCACATCATTATTAACAAACAATAGGGCTACTCAGGAGGGCGAGCATCGTCATTACAGCCGCACGCAATTAGTGCAAGTGGGAAAGCAATGGTTTGTTTGTTCAGTGCTGAACACATCTACTCACTTCAGAATCTGTCAAGCAATTCTAACAGTTAACTCATGTTAGTATCTCCATATTTGTATTTCTTAAGATTTCTAACTGCTGACTGAATTGCCTGATTGCAAATATATAACCACCCATTTTTTTCCAAATGCTTTGTGTACAGTTGAGTGGTAATTATTAAAGAATTATCAAATCCTTCACCCCAAACGGTAAGTTCAACACAGAACAAATGAAAGGCGCAGTCGAAGCAAAATAACAAAAACAAGGAAATACTGTGTACCACAACTTCCTATTATTTAGCTTTCCCAAAGTTGGAAAAAAACATTGCATTATCATTTTCAAGTCATTCCTTCGGCCAGTCGATCCCAAGTGTCATTGAACATTTACTTGATGAGGACAGACAGGTTTACTTACGTATGTAACTGATGGAGTCAACCATTATTATTTTACCATTATTGTGATGTCACTGCTACAACAGGCCACTGAAGTATGGAAAATCAAAATGCTTTGACACCCACACGGATACAGTTGAAACACTCCCCCACCACGGGTTGACTGTTTCAACATGTAATGAGTGGATGGAAAGCAACACAAAAAAGATGTGGTTCTACCCGCCCAGGACAGAATGTCTCACTCATTGGCAATCAACACCATGACCTTGAGTGGCAGAATATGTGAAACATTTCAAACAATTTGGAAAGTGTACCATAATAGTAGTGACCACAATCGTTCGGTTTTCCACTGAGGAGTCATTGGTGACCTGCGCGTCCATAATATTTACAAAGCGTGTGAACTCGTTCCAATACCCGATCTGAAAAGAGAGAACAATGTTTAGTGCTGTTGTGATAAAAGACTGCTGCACTAAACGGACAACAAAATAACGTGAAAAGGCAGCAATACATACTGTCTGTACATACAAACATAGATTGGAATATTTTTGAATGATGGCAAGTCTCTCAGAGGTATACTCCCATAGCAGGATATTCGTGTTGCATCAATAAAAAAAAACCTACCTGATTGTAAACAGACACTACAGTCTAATGGTGCTTTTTGTATGCAGTTGTGTGCAACTTTAACACTTTTGGGTATAGGACAGTCTAATTTTTAATTTTTTTGTAAACAGGGTAAGAGTTGTGAATGTATAGACCAGAAAGCAATGTGTTGTTTAGAAAAAAAATGTTAGCGGAACTTAAAATTAGGTATGCCCCGCAAACATTATTAAGCAAGTACCTAATTTGAACTAATTTAATCAAGTTCACAGGATTAAATGATGAGTTTAAATGAGTCAAATCTACTTAAAATAAGTAAGCTAACAGAACTTAAGGCTTTGAGTTGTCTATTTAAAATCTTGAATTAACATCACAAATAGGACCATACTTTTTACAGTGTATTATTTGCATTTGAATGTGTTAAGTTCAAAAATGACTGTTGGTTATATCACATCATCAAATTGCTTATTTTCTAAAGAGTATATGGTAATTTCAATAGTATTTTAGTTTTCATTTCTGTTCCCTAACAATGCTTCTAATATAATACATAACAACTCATTATGTAAACATTTGAATATGAAACAGATTTCTTTCCATCTGTTTAAAATGTATAAACATGAACTCACTATGATCCATGGAAAACTTTAAGAAAAAATGTAAATGAATGCACATGGCGCCTGTTTTAGGACATAAAGGAAATAACATTGGAAATAATGCCTTCGATACATGATAATAGAAACAACTGAGAAGAATGTTAAAATTTGAGTGGTGCAGTAATCTAGACATAGGCACAAATGTCTTTCTTTTCTCAAAGGCTAATTATCACATACACGAGAATATGCAATTGATTTTTCAATCCCTCCTCTTTTTTATATGCAGTGCGACATTTTAATTGCTTTAATGCACCAGGAAGACAACTTATATCCCTCACACCTTTACCCTCTTAGATTTTTCCGGTAAATAATTGATATTGGGGCCTGCGAACTGTATACATACTTAATAATTCAGCATATCATTCCAGTGGCTCTACAGTTTCTTGCCGCGGCATTCTGCTGTACAGATGCTTAACTCACACCGATGTCAAGTGTTTGTTTGCCCATCTGAAATAATGGCTGCTCTGGCTCACGATGAAACGCCTTGCATATGTTGCTGCCAGTTTTCTAACTGTTACTGGCTCCGATTTCCCTAGTCACATCTGGCCTCCATTTTTTTTCAGCCGTCAGATCTTTAAATATTTGGGCCAGGCAGGTGTTAAAAGTAAGGGAAAAATGTTTGCACGCTGAGTGGAGGCGCTAGAATTTTAAACGTTTGCTGACGAGGTTGAGAATGTATTGCAATCTTTCCACAATTGGAGAAACATCAATGTTTCTCTGTTATGTCTGCGTGCTCATGGGATGAGAGTCCTATCATGGAGTTCTCCTCCAGAGGCAAAGTCCTGATTTCACCCTGAGTGGCGGGGACACATCAACTCCATACATCACTCGTGACAGTCACAGCTTGCAGGCCTCCTCCTCTCACTGCTGCTGGGCAGACTCGGCCTCCCGCTCTTGACATACTGCTGCCCAGCTTGTCTTCTATTCCCTCGTTGCCTCACACTCACCCTGTCACCCTCCACACACGCACACTTTCAAACCCCTGCACCAGATTCCCCTCTTGGCTGCCTTTTTGGCTGTAAGGGTAGCGTGATGCTAATTGAAGAGTGAGCTTTATAGGCCCCAAAGGCCGCCGGTGTATTGTATGTGTCATATAGGACCCAAACACACTCACTCATGAGAAAATCACAGCTGTCTCTTGGAACTGGGTGAGGTTATGAAATAAAGCCAGAGGTCATTATGTGCTATAATTTGAATGCAACACTGAGATTTAGCATTTTAAAGACAAGCTAGAAGAATTCCTTATTTGAATGTTAATTATTCCAGAAGAGGTTCAGAAAGCAAACCCGCATGATCCCACGACACGAGTGTACTATTGCATGTCTCGCAATGGAACACTATTAGTGGTCGGATAACAGGCGAATGCAAGGTGTTTTGTGTGCTTTCTCATGTTTTTCACACTTCATCATTGCAGCATCCCGGATGCCGCATGTTTGCTTGTTTGTGGATAAAATGTCGCCATGACCAAATGGGAACATGTAGAAAAGAAGCCACCCCAGATCAACATATCTTAGAGTTTGTGACACCAAGTAATAATATCGAATGGTGGCTGCAAGTAAAGTAGGATTCAAGCGCCTCTTCTGTGCTCCTGCTCAAATCATCAATTTCTGCCATTTGACGGCCACTCACACTCACTCCCCTCCGCCTCTGCTTCATAACGATGCCCACGTCTCCCAATGAAGTTGGTGCTCTGCTGGCACTTGTATAATAACCCAGCAAGGAATTGAGGCTTGCTAAGCACCAATTTTTATTCCCTGAAGCCAGTGCTTGGTTTGTAGGAACAACAAAAAATGTGCTAACCTAAACACAATTAACATGAGCACTAGCCTTGTCGCAAAGGGTCCCTTTAGTAAGGGAGTTTCGCCTAATTTAGCCAAATTAACAATTGTGCTAGAAAAGTCAGTATTCAAGTTAACCTATACAATCCAGAAAGCTGATGGTATTATCTATTTATTGCCTGACCCATTGACTCCCTAATGCACATTTTTGGCCAGTGGGTCCAAAATATTCAATATAAATACTATATGAATTATCTCAGAAACCTAATTTTGTTATATTTAGATGGTAAATGTCTCGACAATCTCAGAAAATTATGCAAAGGATGGAAATAGAACCTTTGTATATTTTAAGTAATATACCGTAGGCATAAATCCTCCCAGCAGCGGGGAGCCATATGGTTAATATGAATGAAACTGAGTTTTTAAAAGAATTTTTTTATAACTAAATGTGCGTACATATTTTTAATCATCTTTTCTGCGCTAAGATCTTTCCACCTTAGTCACACATTTTCTCATCAGGCTGTTTGGAAAGTTAACAGCCTATGTTCTTACCTTCCTTGGCCCACCTATTTTCATCTCATACACATCTATGGTGTAGTTGGTTCGACGGCCATAATTGTCAAACTGGATGTTGCCTGTCATCCCCCGCACTTGGACCTGTCATGTTGCACGCACACACACACAGACACACAGAGATCACTTTGCATATATAACTGGTATTACATAGCTCATGTCCTTGGAGCCACTGGAGTGTGCACAGTCTGTTAATCAAATGATGAACTGGATTCATTTTAATAAAATATGTAGTTTTATGGTAATGAGTGAGCTCTGCTCAAAGATATCGGGAGGCAACGGCAGCAGAGCAGCTTCGCGTTTGCGTTCCTTCTCTCCATCACTTTCTATCTTCATCATGCAATCTCTGCTTTACTTCTTTCAGCCTTCCCTCCACTTTGTTGCTTGCACCTCTAGCCCGACATCGGTGTCTTCCTCTCATCCCCAAGCCCATACCGTTTTGAGAGCTCTCTCAATATCGATGCCTTGGCTCCAAGGTACCGCGGGATTGGCAAGACAGTCGCCGGCACTGCCACGGCGTGAGACGTCCACACGTTGGCGTCGCAGGTACCGGAAGGCCTCTGCTATCACTAGGACAGCATCGTGCGTGAGTGCTGAAGTGTACTGAAATCAAAGAAAGGATAGGTAGAAATATATGTAGGATAAAGAGTGCTTTAGTTCTATCGACGACGTAATCCCCTTCACATAATGCTTTTGTTATTGTTCTATAGTGACAACTAACAGAGGTTATTAAAAGTAATCGGTTGCTGGTTTGAATCCCACCTCACTGTTTATCCCACTGGAGACTCATCTTTCAAGACTGATTAATCAGTTGTCCAGACTGAATACTCTTAAAGACCAAAAGGACTACATAAATCCATTTATCTCAATAATGTCATTAAACTGATTTGATTAGATCTTTTAGTTTCTTTGGTCAGAATCACTTTCAAAACTTTTACTGCATAATTAGGATGAGGCTGGCACATCAATATAGGATCTTATTCCCCATGCGCGTCCCTCTTAACTTAGCCTGACCTTTTCACCACCGACGGGTTGGGAAACATGTTTTTTTTGGACCACTACAGCATGACAAAATCTAATTAAATGCCATTCAAAATCCATTTAGTTTTTTTGCTCATTGTTTAATTAGATGTAAATTGAAGCTACAATATAACCTTGCCTCGCGCAGCTTATCAATATATTGATTGTTGGGGTTACAGAGTGGAGAAAGTAAAGAGCAGAAGAACACAATAATGACAAAGGGAAACAGAGGATAGGGGCGGGGGATCTTAACTTCAGAAGGGAGCGATCATCTTACTTTGCATGCACAGTGAAAGGCCTTCTAATCAAAGTACCTTCAGAGGAGCATTCCGGGCTTCTGGGAATTCTCTTTCATCTAGCCGCTCCCAGCGTTGCATAAACTGCTGCACAATGGGGTTCTCAGGGTTGACTATCTGAAACCCTGAAATGTTGGCTCCTCCGGCGAAGACTTTGTCCAAACTTACATTAGAAAATCCCTGAGATAGGACAAAGTTGAAAGAGTGTTGGCAGAGTCTTGTGGAGGTTGTGTTTCTTTTATTTTTTAAATTCATTTTTGAATAAGGCATGAGGCAAAACACTAGGAAAATATTAGTTATTTTGGCAGTATGTAAGGTGCATTTTATTTTTAAAAAAAACTCATGCTGTAGGCAAGGTGAATGCAACATGTGTTTGATATTATACTGAACGTTTCCCTATAAACTTTGGGGCACAACTTGAAGAATTGAAGTTAGATAAGCTATTCCAGGAGGCTTCTAAGTTAATGGATTTTTTCAGATGTTTAATAATTTCAAAATTATTTGTCTTCATTGTGTATTTAATTACCCAATATCAAAAAGGCACTAGAACTTTACTTTATTTTTAAGTGGCTAGAATGTCAACATTTGAAAGTGAAAATACTTCATTTTTGGTGAATTTTAGGCGCTATTTATTGACTTGTACTTCCAGTTGTTGCATCTTAAAATGGCATGCACAGCACTGCCAGTATATTGCAGAAAAATAGATTTGATTGTGTACACACTTTCTTGGAAACCAAAATGATTGTGACACATATTTTCTGCTACTCTGTTATGGAGTTTCTGATTGGTCTTAGCTGATTTGGACTTGGAGCCAGTCAAAAGAAGGTGTCAGGCCATATCGCCCTTGACAAAATACATTTAAACGCTTGCATCTGGGTCGATACGGCATACTGTGACAATTGGTGCTGGCTCGGTAGGATGATTATTTTTCTTCTGGAAGTAGTGGCCTTTATATCATTGCTGTTTTCCTCTAAAAGCGGCTGAAACGAGTTGCCTTCACAGGGTGTACGGTCTCTCCCTCAGAGATAAAAGTGAAAGCTCCGTCATCCAGGAGTTGCTCATAGTAGAGCCGCCACTCATCTATAGGGAGAGGAGCCAGATGAGGTGGCTCCGGCCTGTGATTAGATGCATCCTGAACGCCCACCCTGGTGAAGCGTTCTAGGCACGTGCCACTAGGAGAAGGCCCAGGACACGTTGTCTCAAGGCTGTCCTGGGAACTCCTTGGGGTCCCCCTGGAGGAGCTGGATGAAGTTGCTAGGCAGAGGGAAGTCTGGGCTTTCTTCCTGAAACTGCTGTCTCCGTGACCCGACCACAGATAAGCGGTAGAAAATTCATGGATTGCTGTCTGCCCTCAAATTATCAGAGAGATAGATTTTCCCTAACACAGTAATATAAACTTTGAGGCAAAACTTGAAGAATTGAAGTTAGATAAGCTATTCCAGCAGACCTCTAAATTAATGGGTTTTTTCAGATGTTTAATAATTTCGATATATGTGTATATATATATTAATATATATATTTTTTTATGTACTATGTTTAAAACAACAGAATCTAATCAGCCTTCCTGCTGCCATAATTGGTACTGATTTTTGAAGAATTGGATGTGTGTACTTCACATCAAGCTCACTAAGGGAAAAAAGTAGAGAAGGATCACCCAAACTTTTGTAAATTAAGCTTTCCCTAACTTGACTAAGTGGGCTGGATGTAAGAAGCTCTCATGCACAAGCAATTCAAAATGTTTACTATAATTTTCAATTGCCTATCAGGTTATATGGCGCATTCACATTTATTAGGACTTTCACTATATTGTCTTATGGCCATATTGGTACTGATAAGAGAGTGGATAAAGCGTAAACCATTAAATGCAAAAGTTTAATGTGCATTGGGTGCGTGCCATGAAGGAACCTTTTTGTCTGCATCTAGCAAAAGGCAGGTTTCATGCCCTGCAGCGTCTCAATTACTACTTACAAGATTGGACAGAACGTAGTGGTAGCCACGGCTGTTCTTCCCCAAGGCCACAACCTACAGGAGAACATCAATATAGTCAACTGTCCATGACATGAAAAATATCAGGCGTACAATACACACTGGAAGTTGTTTGACAAAACGTAAATGCGGCAATAGTCTTCTACAGATTTGGAAGAAAGGAGAAATAACTGAAATTTAATTAAGGTGGTACTGATAATAAGAAAGAACCACACAGAACATTTGTTCTGCCCACTTTGAAGTCGATGTGCAGGCGCCATTGCGGGACAAAAAGAGGCCTAGAAGTGAAGAAAATGGCATATTTAAAGCAATTTACAGTTAGACCCTGAGCTATACTGAGAATCTCGCTCGGCTTTGAAAATATCACACCTTTACAGCATAAAAGCGTGTTTCAACCCACGCAGCCTGTCTGAAAATAGTGTTATTCGACGCCTTTCCATCACTCTACTTCCAATCATGCTGCTTTTAACCATAGATTTTCCTCCCACTGATAATTATTGTGTTGATCAGTTTGACAGTGACGCTTCATGTGGTTTTGATAATATTGCATAGAACACACAAACACACACACAATATATATATATATATATATATATATATATATATATATATATATATATATATGTATATATATATGTATATATATATATATGTATATGTATATATATATATGTATATGTATATATATATATATGTATATGTATATATATATATGTATATGTGTATATATATATATATATGTATATATGTATGTATGTACGCACGCACGCACGCACGCACGCACGCACGCACGCACGCACACACACTGTATAGGACTTTTACAACAGTGTCAAAATAAGACATATTTGTCTTTGAAGTTTACTATTTACAGGCACTGAAACTTAAGTCTTTATAATTATTAACCCTTTATTTGGCCAATCCCCACAAGGGTTGCTCTCCCAGCCAGCAACCGGCAGTATATAAAAGCACCGATAATGTTTTATAATATTATTGACTTAGATTTTGTTTCTGATCCCGTCATGCTCAAGTCTTCCCATCATTTACATGTGCGTTGGTTAATATAAAGTATTATATTTGTTTGCCTTTTACTACTTGGGGGTCATAACGCAGGCTTTTATAACTCATCTAAAGCTATAGTGTGGATGCATTCTTCAGTCATGTTCTGTTTGCATGCCATCAAAGTCTTGAAGACCCAAGGGTTAGTTTTGACTTTTCATTGCCTTGTAAATGGAAAAACTGCCCAAACAAATGTTATTCTAAAGCCCCCCAAATCATTAAATCCTGTGACCCTTACAGTACATACTCCTTGCATTCAGAGTTATAAAAGATCTTCTTCACTTTGCTACTGTTAATATGACACAAAACAAGTCTTTTAAAAGTTGTTACAATTTCAATAGAGTACTTCCATAAAGTTAACAAACTGCTTCTCATTTTACAACCTGTCCACCCACAACTTAAAGTTTTGGTTACCCAGAGAACAGTGAAAGTGGGGTGAGCACTTGTTCACTGTCAAGCCGTTGGGAGGGTCAGTGTTCTGTGACAGCTTCCCCATCATTGAAGCTTTAAACTAAAAGCACCGCAGGATGTCAGACAGACGAGCTATCAGAATCCATCAGGGTGCGTCTAATGTCTTTTTTTACAATGACATCCCCTTTTCCAGTATAAATGTTCCATTTTTGCTTGCATCCTGCACTTTATTGCCCTAACCTTGACTTTGGCTGAAAGCCTCGTCACACCTGCCCTGGAGCAGACTAGCCAAAAGCCCCACCCCTGCAGCTCACTCTCAGGCTGGCAGTAGTGGCACGCGGCAACCTAGGCATGGAGCACAGCCAGCTTTCCATCCTGTCAACTCATTTAATGAAAGACACTGCTGACTGTCTGTGGAAAAAAAAAAAACCTCAGAACTCAGCCACTGCAGGGAATGATAACTATCTGTTGATGGAGTCAATGAGAAAATGAATCTCTTTGTGCTTTCATTTGCACATTGACTTCATTTTATTATCAGGGCGGAGAAATCAACCTTCAATCCCTGAGTACACATGCAATTGTCATCGCCGCTGTAGAAAACCAAATACAATTTTGATCCTATTTCCCTTTAAAATTGGAGCTCTCCGAAGGGTAAAGCTAATTTAAATCCAATTGATGCCATCACCAGGTTTCCCGAATCGAGTCCCTTTGCTTTTAATCTAATGTTCCTCCAAACATAAACCTGCTAACCAATTATTGCCTTTTTCACAGTGGTATGGGAACAAGGGGGAAGGTGGTGGGTCTATTGTTGTATAACACAATTTCTAATTTTCATAGTGTCATGAAAATTGATCCTTGAGAGGTGTCTCGTTTCTAACCCGGATATTTTCCCAAACAAGACAGACAACTATATGATGACTTTGACTTCACCCTCATGTAGTCTGCCAAGCACACAGAGCGCTCTAAATGTAGGGCTACACTTCACACTCTCCTCCAGCTTTGACCTTTCTAGTATTGTCTGTGCTACCAGACAAGAAGCGGCTGATAATGATGCCTACAGTTTCTAAACAACTCATACAGGCAAATGGAAAAGGAGCTACTGAGACAATAGTCTCGTGAGGCCTGACATTGAAGCGTAATTCATTGCTAATTTGAGTGTTGATTGCGATTCAAAGGAATAGCTTGAACATGTGTAGGTGCATTGAAATGAAGTAGAAGTTTTTACAATTAAAATGAAGGGGGACGGAAGTATTAGTTTATTCAATAGGCACAGAGTAAATAAAATTTCTTAAGTAATTCTGATGATTAAAAGGGAATAGATGTTTCAAAAATAACAAATATACAAATATATGTCAGTAACAAGGTATCCATTTGGCTGCTAGCGATAGATAAGATTGCCCCACCACTTCCGAGCTTGAAAGAAACTGACAGTTCAATTCAACCGACTCATGTAATACATTTGGAATCCCGCTAAATAATTCCTGTTTACGAGATGTAATCTGCTTGGATTTATTTTTTTGACTATTAATGGTGGTGCCTTTTTTTATTAATATTTATTATGTATTATGTAATGTTGTTAAATGAATTACGACATGCTCTGAGCTTGGTATTAGGACATGCAATATGCCCATGAGTTAATGCACAATACAGTCTTGCAATATGTCTGTCATGTGTTGGCAGCACTCTAATTGCTACCCATTTCCAAACACCTGATTCATATTCAGCAGATTGTCATTGCTGAGATATGAGATCAATTTGAGACTTGATACCTCAAGGCAATGGAAATAATGAGACACCCTCATGAGCGCTAGCTTTTTATGTAAGGCTTTTGAAACAGCAAGGTGTCCTTTTCCTCTCTTACTGAAAACGATCACAGTGATTTTGCTACCTGCCATAAGCAGAAAACATGCTTCACTTTGAAGACGTTGATGTCACAACACTGGGTCCTTGTTGCATGCATAAATTGTCAGCAAAATATTGCCAGGATCTTGGGCAGCTCATGAAGTCAGCTTGTCTTTTATATTCTGATATATATATATATATATATATATATATATATATATATATATATATATATATATATATATAAATATATCTATATATCTATCTATATATAAATATATATACATATATTTAAATATATAAATATATATGTATGTATATATATATATATAAACATATATATACAGGTATATATAGGTATATATGTATATATATACCTGTGTATATATACCTATATATATGTATATATATATATGTGTGTATATATATACCTATATATATATGTATATGCATGTATATATGTATGTGTATATATGTTTGTGTGTGTGTATAAATGTGTGTATGTATATGCATATATATATGTATACATAAATATGTATATATATATGTATGTATATATACATAAATATGTGTATATATACATATATATATATATATATATATATATATATATATATATATATATATATATATATATATATATATATATATATATAGATATATACATATATATATATTAGTATGAATTGCAAGGGTTTGTATTTTTGTTTAGAGAGGACAGCTAACGGTCTCAGTGGGGAAGCATTATGACCACACTTTATGCCTCTGTAGGCAGGATAAAGGATGTTGGAACAAATCCCCAGACACACCTCCCAAAATGTGTTTTTTTTCCCAATGAATCCTTCTCACTTTCTGTATGAAAATGCAGCTTTGGCAGCATGAGCTCATTCCCTTCCAGTCTTTGAACAGCTTGTGCGCCCTGGGCCTGTCCCAGACGCTTCATTTAAATTTATTTATTTATTTATTTGTTTCTCCCTCTCGTCTGCTTGTCTTTACACTGGCGATGAGCAGGCTGTTGCCTTTGAGCAAACTCCAGCGAAGAAATCCCATGAGGGAAGTGGGCCAGCAAGACACATAACAGATAGGAGGCTATATGTGAGCAATGTAATAGATGCTTCAGATTAGTCATAGGTTTATATATGGTTGAATACTAGACATATAATGACACCTATTCATTTTCAGGAAGTATCATTCCCATCAAAACAGCAGATGCTCTAACATGTGTGCAATATAAAATATCTGATGACTTAGAAAGGACAGCCATTGCATTAATTTCTCTGCAATGCAGTGATGGCAAAGGTTCTACTGGTGATAAAGACAAAGGGATTCTTAACCGATAAAATAATAATGGCGTGCATAGCCTCCTCAAAGCCTCCCCAACTTAAAGGTTGAAATGTTATTTTCAAAAACTAAATTGTGCCTTATCAGCTGAGATTTCACAGCTAAAATTTTGTTTTGATTCAGACCTTCTGAGATATTCAATGTGTTTTGAAAATAAACATACGAGTGAATAACATTTTGATGTTTAACACTGTTCCATAATTCAAAATGATACTTGACGGATTGCCTGTACAGTCGTTATCTAAGTTTGTCAGTTATATTTGGTCCTGATTTTGGTGATTCATTTGTCCTTTAGTAAGGTCAATCATTTTATTGCTTCAGCTACAACAGCAGGCAGAAGCAAGTTTATGCAAAGGTATGGGTTAGTATCCCATTGGGAGCCATTGCCCACATAGCAGACTGACAGTTCTTGTTTTAATGTGTACACTTAGGTGTCTCAATAGGGGACATGCAGCGGGGAGAAATCCAACAGCTTCTGTTCAATGCTGGTGGCTCATCCCCACTGATGGATTATTTCAATTAAGCCTGGACCAAAAAAAACTTTAATGTTGAGGTTATCACTGATAAAAATGTGCAAAATTAGAGTCCTTGCTGTTAGGAAAGTTATTGAAATGTTATTTCTCCTTGTGAGGGAAAAACAATGTTGATCCACAATGGTGTACAGAGCTGGTCAGGTGGAAAAATTTGAAAATTTAATAGTGTATATCAAAAATATCCCTTATGAAAAAATATTCATCAGTCTGTGCCAGTATTGGTATTAATGCAATGGTTAAAAATGCATAATACATCTATTGACAAGAAGACCAACCTGTCTTGAAATGAGCCTCATGCATTACACGAGTGAAGATAAAGTCATTGAGGGAATTTGGCATCGCAAAGAGACATCAATATTCAAATGAATATTAATAAACACATGAAAAATTGTTAAGATAATTTCCCTAAAAGTGGAGGCAACAATAGCAAGCTCGCAGGGACATGATGGTGTGATACAAGATTGTGTTTCTATTACTCTCAGGACTAGTGGATAAAAGGGATTAATGATTTTTTTTTCCTAAGAAAAGGATCAAATGTCATTTATGGTCCTTCAGAAATAGCGTCACACTTTCAACTTTAAGCTCTCATACAGCTTAAAAACCTGCCATGCAGGCTTACTGCTGTGTGACCCAGTCACTTGGGTATCCATTGGTTACATTTACAGTCTCACACTTGGGGGAACGAAAGGATGATCTCAAAGCACAAATCAACTAAAAAGTCAATGTTCTTAATTAGCAATTTTTTGAATTTCATGAAAATCGGAAGAAAATAACAGCAACTTCTGATTTGTTTGCAGGCTGTCTGCTGCAACGACTATGAAGATTAGTCTACATAAGGGCGAGCCTAAACAAAAGAAAATGATCCATACATCAATAAGGTATGTCCTACAACATTTTGTACTTTTATATTGTGCTGTTTAAAGCTTTCTGAAAGGATTACTTAACTGCTGCTGCTGCTGAATGTGATAATAATGGCACAAAACAATTAAATACATGGGAGGGCTCAAATAGATTTCTTTTGAGCAATGAAGCTATGAGGAATTTTATCGCAAGCTTTACAAAGTCTCACAAACTTTTCCTCTCCCCTTTGCTCTACACACTGTTCAAGTAAAATAAATAAATAAACAAAGTAGAGCATATTTAATGATATATCAAAATATTAGGGACTTTATACTGATTTTGCAATATTCAGCGCTAGAAAGTTCTGGTAGTTGATTGACAGTCAGCACAGACACAGAATCCTAAAACTGACAGGGCAAGCCATTTTTAAAGGCTTATTACATGTACTCATTTTTTTCTTATTCATTCAAATCTGTCACTGTTGTTAACCACGCTCGCCCAATCCTGTAAATTATTCGTTTGAATTTGACCTCTTTACCCAGCAACAGAAGTTGGCATCCTTTTAAAATGTGAGTCATTTTTGAAATTTAATTTTCAAAGCAATTATACCACTAGCTTGTGGGTGTTCAGTAATATGTAACCCGCAGTGACTGTGATGAAAGCTTACCTGCTCTAATATGGTGTTGATCCTGCCCACCTCACAATCAATCACAAAGCGTTTTTCCTGCCTCCTGTCCATCTCCTCGATGATGCGTTTGAACTCCGCTGCAGCCGTGGTGCTGCTGACGGAGCGAGCGGTCACCTGCCAATTGTTGGCCACTGCCGCCTCCATAATGGCCTGCAGTATGGAAAAGCCTGAAAAGAAAGAGACAGTCAGTCATGACCCAGAGGATTAGACAGTGACAAGGCTGGCACACCGCAAGAGTTTGCCAGAATTGAGTGGCTGCTAATTTATTCTAGAGAGGCTTCCGCTTGAATCCAAAGGTTAAAGGGCATCTCATTACAATCTAAAATAGCATTCAGAAGTCCCACTGGAATATTGTATGGAGCCTTGGCTTTGTACGGCACCGACTCAGTGTGTGCTGATCCACATTAGCATATTGAAAAGGCAATATAATGAAGTGAAAAGAGGGGAGTTATATCACCATATTATTAAAAGATCAGCGGGTGATGTTATTGCGCTTGGCAATCAATTGAATTATGGCATTTAGCTCAGCGACATGCTAACGTTGACACATCCTGCTTAGTGTCTCCTTGAAAGATTGTTCCAGCTAATATTGGAAATATGAAGACATGAAATATTTACATAAGAGGATGTGAAATATTTTCGTTTAACAGATTATTCAAAAGCGCATAAGTGATGATCCCGTCACGTAGTGAATCGGTGGTCAGCCGATTGCAGCATTGTTGTAATAAAGCACCTCAAAAACAGCATTCACATAGTCAACGGCAGTCGTACCATTTCCTTCAGAATTACCAAATTCATTGTAGTATGAGTACATATAGCCTTTTGCAAGACATTGCTACCAAATGGGGTGTTTTTTCCAATTATTTGAAAGTCTGTATGTAGTGATATAAATATAGGAAAATGTTATGTGTTGCAGGTGATTGTTTAGCAATTAAGCGTTATGCAAATGACACTCGAAAGCTGTGGCCAAAACTTAGTTTGCGTCATGACTTTTTCCCCCCCTTCACTATGAGTTATTTTTCTGCAAGGCCTTATCTAAATAAACAGGCAGCCAACAAACAACCTCAGAGACCACAGAAAACACAAATTCTTCATTTCTCCACTTCCCCCCTTATTTTGCAGTCCTTCCGAATGGCCAAGTAACCTTTTCTTTAGAACCAGCATTTGTAAGCACTCTGAGACTGGTGCTCAGTGTGTGTCTGCCCTTCTGATGTGCCTCCTGCACTGCAGCAAATAGTCACATCCTCAGCATATGACCTTTTGGTGAATATAGCCAAGACCGACTGAGAGTGTGTCATCTGTCCCAAAGAGCAAGGGTGCTCTCTCTGGAGACACCTGCTTGTCAGAACCCAAGGTTATCTTGCAACTGGTTGTCAGCTCATGTTTATAGGCAGCATATTTGTCTTATTATTGTTATTATTTTTATGGTGGCTGCATGAACAGGTGCACTTATCGTCCCTTGACAATTTTCTGGTCACAGTGATAGTTGAACAGATTATAGAGGAGTTCATAATAACCATCTATAGTTTCTGGTTCAACTTTATAGTAACTAATTTAAATAGAATTGGATTTGTATAGCACCACTGGAAAAATAGTAGTCTAGTGCCACACTATTTTCATATTAGTGACTCAAGGAAGGAGATTAGAGGCGTAAATGCTGTTGACTTTTACATACCATCCCTTTAGCAGACTTCTTTTCATTATTCCCTTTAACAGTAAAATATTTGTCTCTGGTCCTCTCCCTAAGAGAAGGACAAACTGGTTTGCCATTTGGATGGTTAATTCGTGGCTAGTATGTGTAGGCTGTTTTCTTGAACTTGGCCAGGGCGACTTGGGCAGTGAAATAGTTTTTTGGGCAAAAGCCTTCCTCCTCAATCACTGATGTTTGTGATCAGAGGGTTCACTGACTCTGTTCACATATTTATGTATTAACGTCAACGGCTCAGGGCTATGTAGACTTATTTATATTCTTTTTTTAATCAATTGCAAATGGGTCAGAGTTTCATGAAAAACAACACTAAACTTATGTTTGGTAGTGCAGTGAAATTGTCTGAACCTTTTCTGTAGTGTCACCCTTCCCATGAGCATAGAGGTAGCAGCAGCAATCTCCCATGTGCTAAACTTCCTCCCATCTGTGATACCTACAGCCAAAGTTGCAAAGTGACAATTTGAATAACATGCATGCATTATTCATTTACCTGAGGCAAACGCTCAGAACCTCACCAACCTCGAACCAGCTGGATAGCATGGCAGGCTTCCCAGCACTAAAAGCTCCTCACATTAAGAGATGTCATGCAGTTTAACTGGGTTAAAATGTTCTCTGGTGGGTTGGGGTCCATTGAGTAGAGGGCTGGTAAAGGCAAAAGAATCAATGAACCATTTTCCCCCCTCATAATCACAGTGTATGAATTGATAAGCAAATCATGTGTGAAAATGCATTGTTAACAGAGTATTAGACTTGGGTATTTGTTTGCTTCTACTTTCCTGTTAGATTTATTATTGATTCATTTATAGTGCTTTTTTTCGAGACAGTTCTGTACTGTGTAGATTTCCAAATCTTGGCCATGGAAGATTACCAAATTATGCAAATGACTGTGAGCAAAGGAGTCTTTCAAACAAATATGAATATCACCAATCCAATATTTTATTTTGAAAGAACCAATATTCTTCTCCATACCTGCCTGTCGCAAAGCACAAACCTCGTGCATGGGAAGAATTGGACTCTTTAAAGATTCCATCCCTGCCTGCCTAACATTTGTATGTAAATTAGCAGATGGGATCTGGTTAAAAGTAAATGGTCTGTCATGAAATTGATTACTTTTAGTTTAGTAGTTTAAGCATTAACGTTTGTTTGTCATTATGAAGACTTTTGAAAAGTCTAAAATGATCTAAAATGTAACCTCATCTGATCATAACGTCACATTTTCAATCAAAAAGTTCAAAAGAAAAAAAAACAGAAAAGTAATTTGTCTTACTGTAATTATGCAAACTAACCATAATGAAGAGAATAAAATACAATTACAGTAAACTGTTAAACAAAAAGGGGGCAAGTTATTTTACTGTGCAATTATCATTCATTCATTGTCCATTATCATTCTTTTTTTAATTACATAGGCTTTGTTTGTTCCAATCATTTAACCCTAAGACATTTATATTGTGTGACACTGTACAAGACAGTTAAGTATTAGTGCCAGGCTGTGTGTCATATCGAAGCACACAGCATCAGGCCTGAAGCGTAAAAAAGTGATTTTTTTTTTTTATTGGGCGTGTTAACAGAAAAAAATTGACTTTGATAACTGTAACTGCATAACTTCAGACGCTATGTTTTTTTCCCCACTCAGTGCTTGCTTGTTTCCTTAGTCAGACCATGCAAACTTATCATCAAAGCTGAACCAAGAAGTGTAGGCAGGCAATGTGTACGAGTGTCTAATCTGAATGTGTGAACGGGCACATTTGTAGCACTACCTGGGAGTTCAGTTGCTTTTTAAATCCTCAACACCCACTTGGAACAACTCTGGCATAGGTGCATATACACTGAAGTGATGGAAAGAAACTCAATCATTTCCCTTTTAAACCGATATCCCGACATATCCCGGCAATCAAATCTCGCCTGAGCCTTATGACGCTAGGCGTGCATATAAATCAGTCTTGTTGTGGCGGCAAGAGCAGTCCTCGTCTTTGCCTGCGAGTCGGATTTTAACAGGATGACTTTTGAAACGTCACCCGTGGCGGCTCAGATGTAATTGAATTGCATCTAATCTCATTGCCCGGCTTCTCTGGTTCCTTGCTTCTCATTAGGGTTGGACGCGGGGTGTCGCAGGCCTCCATCTCCTGCACACTCTCCTTCTTGACCCTCTTGCATATTGCACAGTTGACCCAGGCTAACTAGGCAAATTAGAGAACCGTATTGCCCATTTCTCCAGGTGGACACTTTAACCACTGAACGCTGTCAATTCATTGTCCAGATAGAAAGCCCACTAATCCCAAACATAATCTACTACGAATCTAATTAAATCAGTAAGTAAACATAAGCGCATATATGTTTATATTTCTGAAATAAATCAAATGAAATACCCATACAGTAAAAGCTCCAATTGTAAGGATGTACAACTGTTCTCTATTCTTTGGTTACTAATGCACAGAAAAATGAAGGTCTGTGACAACGGCATACTTCACGGATTATCGTCTTAAATCTCAGGATATCAAACACAACAACATGGAAAATTAAAATGTGATGGTTTGCATCATAGTTGTGGACTTGGTTTTATGGCACTTTTAGGACTTCACACCACTGAAATTGGAAGGCAATTTACATGCTGAACTCTAGTGCACACCTCGTCTGACTTGACTTCCTACTATGTTCACATACTGTAATTTTGATAGGGAAAAGTATTTAGTAGTACCCAAAGAAAATCTACACTAATACCTATAGGATAAGATAATTCTTTACTATATACAAGTAGTTGAGCAGCAATTGAAACGTATAGATGCCCATGAGGCAGATGTCTCAAAATAAAAAAAGCTAATTATTAGTTCTTTAAATTCCCAAGTTTGCACCACAGAATTCATATCATAAACAATACCAGCGTTGTCTCGCTTGTATTTGAGTGAACCAAAATAAATAGTTACTTCTAAACACAATTTGGAGCCTGCTGACTCTTTGCCTTGTAGCTAAATATGCTCACAGCATTCAGTTAAGATCCCCCCCCCCCCCCAATCTTTGCACAGTGGAGAATAGAATATTTGGCTTCGTAAATCTTCATGAACTCTATACTGTAATTAAATACGATGGTTGTAAGTATAAGTAAAAGTCTGGCATTTCAGCTAAGAATGTGTGTAAGGGAAACATACTAGTTAGGCAGCTAGACATGTACAAACTATTAAAAGGACCAGTACATTTTTCATCATTGTAGTTTCCTAACCACTTGCAAACCACACCCAGAACTTGGCGCATTACACAAAAAGGGAAACAACAAATTTGAAGTCATTTGGAGGCACAGGAGTGTGAAGTAAAAGAAAAAGTATCCGGCAAAGTATGAGGCCAAGGCTTTCATGTGGTGTATACAGTGGGTCTCTCACCCCAAACACTTTGGCTGCCAAGTGTGCTAATCAAAAAGACAGCACATGTCAAATCAAACAGAAGCAGCGTGTTGTTTGGACCCACAGAGGGGAGAGGAATATCCACCCACAGACTTAGTAAAGCACCACCATCTCCTTCTGCCTGGTTTTCTTTCCTTCTTTCTACCGAGAAGCACATAAACATGGATCGAGTATGTGTGAATGTATATATTTGTGGTATTGGCAAGTGTGCTAGTTTGACGAAACTGAAAGTGGAGCAGAAATGAAAAGATTTGTGCTCTTGATAGACATTAAATATATTGTTTCCTCCACCCATTTCATCCAATAGTGCAAAATTCAAATGAGCTTTTGAACTCAGAGCTTTCCTGGAATGGAGACAAAGGCTCCAAGCAGTGATTTCATGGCGACTAAAGCTAGTGTTGAGTAGGTGGTGGAATAGCTTTATGCCAGCTTCGCCTGTAAAAAATTGGAAAAGCATCGGGCTTTATTGTGTGATCTCAGTGACAGACAACTCTGTCTCTCTATCTCATCTTTTTTTAAAGGCAATGGAGGCTTTCTTTTCAAAGTGGTAATATTGTGGTGCTTTCCGCAAGTTGAACTCTCTGAGCATTGGGATGTCACATGAGCTGTGTTTCCAGTTTGGGCACAAATAAAGAGAAACACCAGTGATCCATGACCTCATTCATATTTCCTTAATACTATTTTTCATGTGCATTTTATGGGCCCGCTTGACGTGCCCTTTCTTGTCAGCATGTAAAAGCTGATTTCATTCTCCTGATGCATGCATAATTTAGTTGTTATTAAGCAGGCGTGAAGGAGAAGGAGAAGGCCATTGTAGCAGACGACTCATATGTTTGTGCAAAGTCTCAACTGGGATCATTTGATGAGCCATTATGGAGGCTGGAATGAGCTGCCTAATGCAAGGAACATATTCTGCAATGTGTATGGATCCCATCCCATGACATTACATATAATTTCACTAAACTAATTCAACAAAGATGCAATTCTTTGCTCTGGGTGACTGTAATTAGTTAATATCTGAGATTTTACAATCTAGTTCTAATTCTTGCAGTCAAATAGCATTCATTACTTTCTTTTATTGTTGGCTATAATGACATTTCCCATTTCACACACTCACAGCAGAGAAACGTAACACTTCAACCTCCAAGGCAGACCAACTTTTTTTTTAAACTGGGAGCCACTTGTTTTTCAGTTTGTTACATAAATATCAAATATCAGAAGTTAAGCACCTTTCTATATTTATACTTTTTGCCACTGTTTACATTTTGAATGGATTACTTAATATTCCTTGAAAATCACAATGTCACTTCACCGGTGGAAGCAGTGTGGCCAGGAAAATAAGTCATTCTATTTAATTATTTTAATGGTATCGTCCGGAATTTACTTGCTATAAGTGGTTTTATGGAAGACGCTTGTAGTGCCAATTTCATAATTTTGATAGATTTTTTTTATTTTTTAGAAAATCCCACCAATTTGGTACCCAAATGAGGTTGATTGGTAAACAGTATTTGTTTGATACAGCCTTTGTTAATGAATGCTTCTAGATTGTAGCAGTGTACCAAATAAAGTGTGCACTTGCACGTAAACCTGGAGAGGAAAATATCAACTATAGAAATGAAAGCAACATGAAAAAGCCTTTCGGGGTAAAAACAACAGTTTCATGTGTCTCTCTGAGAGTTTAATCAATGGATTGTGGCCAGTTCAGTTCATGCGCATGCCTTGTTTACAACACTACAAGCGATGGCAAAACAGTGCGATCAAATTATCGCGCAGACTTGATGTGTTGGGCCATCAAAGGCATCCAGGAGAGCATAGGGAGCCATTTATCGCTTGACTGTTCAAGCAACATAGGCAGCAGTCTCCGGATGGCCAATTAGAGGCTTTATACAAGATGAAGGTGTAAGGTTGGCTGGCGTATGTTACAATCTCTCAATATCTGATTGCTTTGTTTCTTTCTTTCTATTCTGCATGGTAGAAGAGAGAGGCTAAATACATGCGGTTGTCCATTTATCCCATTCACAGCCTATTGGTCTTGCTGGCACGTCTCTCTGCCAACTCAGCCAGAGCCTATTTATCGTGCCTGCTTGTTTAACACTTTGTCAACAGCATGTTACTAGTGTGGTCAAAAAACAAACAAAAGAACCATCTTATTTGCTTAACAAAATTATGTTCATCATCACACACCAGTGAAGTCGAATCCCACTTCAGTACCGGTTGAGATATAACTCAATGGATTATGTGTGAATTTCCTGCATTCCCCTAATGTCTATGGTGTATTTGCTCTGCATGACTACTCAATATTGAAAGGTAACCTCTACTATCCCCGTGAAACATTTTCTCCACACACCTGCAAATGTTATTTAGTAATGACATAACAATCAGCAAAGAATGTGTATTTAACTTGACAGTTAAATGGAGAGACTGTTAGTCCTCTGGAGTTTTATTTAATACTAGATTGTTTTGAATTCATTCAATTGGTCAGCCTTGGAGATTTTCCTGTCCTGGCCAATGGAGCATCGATGTCTGTGATCGAGACAGTACTCGCTAGTATGATGTCACTTTGGTATTCACCCTGACATTTTGCCATGATTTGCTGTGGCTGCAGTCAAGACAGATGGCCAAAAATGTGCTTTATGAGTTCACAGTCACCTTGATTATGTTTTTGTCAGTCGAATGATTTGCTTTTGAATTCCCAGCGATGATTTGCACCATATAAGAAAATGCTTCCAGGCAATCTAGAGGCATGCTTCCGGATCAAATAATAATGGCAGAAGAAAACCATTGACTCAGCTGTTATTTGTGTGAGAATGATTTATAATAAGCAGCTCATCCCATCTAAAAAACACTTGTCACAAGAGTAGTAAATGTCATTTCTCAGCAATGCTAAGCAGGCATTTCAGGCTTAAGAGGTTATGCAATTGTTTTTAATATAGTTGGGGAATAGACATGTCTAGTTTGCATGTCAAAATCCAATTGGGGTTTGGGAAAAAAAACTATCAATATCATAATGCTACTAAAAAGAACATTCAGGTTTAGGGTTAACTGAATGGGCAATGTTGAAGTTTTATATACTTGAACATTGACTTTCATAGATGTGTAGAAATACAATGAATACACCATATCATGTTAGCATTTTACAGTTCCTTTGTCAGCTTTGAGTGATCGCAGTTGCTTCAAGTTGTTGTTGGTGAACATTCCAAATAGCCAAGCTTGAGGAGTATTAGAAATGTTTCTGGTATAGCAGTTGAGTCATAATGACAAAATCATATAAGGATATTGTCAAGGTAGCTAGGAACAAAGAAACAGAGTGACTCATAAACCAAGTTGGGGTGAGATTGCTGAATCAGGGGTTGATTGTGCCCAAGAGAGACAATAAAGTCTGTAATCATCTGTCTCTGCTGCACAGAACTGGCAATTATCTGTCCATACCTGACCACCCCCACAATATCTAGCAGCACCCTTGTCAGCTTCTGTGTTTGCAGAGGAAATTGGAAAGGATGGCAAAAACAGGAGAATAAAAGGAATTAGGCTTATTTTAGTATTTTATTTTAGCAAATATTAGTGGTAATATTTATTAGGATATTGAATCTTACTCTATACACACATTTGTACATTCTGTCAATTACCCAAAATAAAAGAAGCATAGTCCCAAATAAGACGATATAACAAATTCGACCGAGCTTCAATTTGCTTTCCGTGTGGGTGCTATATCACAGCGTCTGCTTTCAAACAGCTGTCTGATATTGGCATTCGGTGCACAAATTTACCTCCATTTGCCCAGAGTACATCTAAGCTTGACGCAAACGAGCCATCACTTTGTGGCTGAGAGAGAGCACTGCGCTAGGCCTAAAAGCATTTTCTGTCGGCCAAATAGCAGCTCCAGATAAAAGCATGGCTGTAATTAATCTTCTCTATTGACTGAATAAAACCTTTGGGTCGGACTAGGAGAGAGGATGTTATTTATTATTGCCCTTGTTTACTTCTGAAACTGGAGCGTTTAGACAATAATTGAACATTCGCTTCCATTACCACAGCATCAAGGATTTTGCTAATATGACACAAATCATTTCTTTTTTTACATGTTGATGGGGACTTTTTATTTTTATTTTTATTTAATATGAAATCAGACATAACATGTTTCCTGGCAGTAATCATGCTCTGTTTTTGAGAGATATTACATATAATTGCATCCCATAATGTGGCTATAGTTTGTAAAGGTAAAAATACAATAAGTAAATCGTAAATCATTCCTAACAGTTAATTCTTTTGGTGCCATATATAATTATAATAATTTCCTACAATGTGACTGTAAGTTATCACAATGTTTTTCATAGTTTGGCTGGTCCTGTGACTAATGTTTGACTTATGTAAACATTGTTGCATTCAATTTGTTTATATATTAGTATTTTTAGCTCGAGATCCTCTATTTTTACATATTTTTAATTCATGCTGACAATTGCAATAAGGGTGCTCTTGGTATTTTTTAGTTCCAGAGTTGTTTGTTTGGATGGGATATTGAATGGAGTAAAATCAAGAGTTTGGTGAACAAGTTATGTTGTGTTATCTAAGTTATAGATATCAGCATAACTGTAAATATACTGTAATAAACATTTCAAGCATTTTAATAAAATTTGATTTCATTTCAATTATACATTGATATATCATCCAGATTATTATTTTGTTTTCTGATTTCAACAAATGTGATGTTAACCAAAGTCTTAAAATTGACACTGTTCCAACTAAAGATAGTTTTTGATTTGATTTTAAAAGGGCCAAGCAAATTAATCTGAAAAGTGATTACTAAACAAAAACAAACAATAAAAAAAGCTATCAAAAGAATAGCTTGGGTGTCACTTTAGACAGAAGTGTGTGTCCATATTAGCAGGGGAGCTGCACTTGGCGATGAGAGAATGTACAGACTCTGTCACATCTGTCTACTTGATGAGCCAAGTGTCAAAGCCCCCCAAAGAGCTGGATGGAGTGCATCAATAAACGACTTTAATCCCCTCCTGGGGCCAATGTCCTCCCACTAATAAGGGATCGTCTTACACTGCGGGCAGCCGAGATCGTGGTAAAAGTGTCTTGGCATGGGCTCCTGCACGGGGCGCTTGACTGTACATGGGGACTTGTCTGGACACAGGTAACTGGCTGTAAATCACACACACCTGCTGTTGCCTTAATTGCCAGACTGAATTGGTGTTTTGTTTTCCCCTTCTCACGTCCCCCCCCTTCTGTGATGCCCTCTGGTCCCTCTACTTTCTTTATACTAAGTGTTCGGCATCACTCTCACTCAACCTCCTCCTTTGTTTTTGTTTTCCAACCGCCTCGTCCCTCATCTCTCCGTTCAGGCGTGCCCTCAGACACGTAGAGTAGGTATAACGCAGGGATGGCGGCGGCTGTGCTGAAGGACATGTGGGTTGCTCGGCTCCGTGGGGAAGAGCCGATGAATGTTCTAGTCAGAGTGACCCTAATTAACCACGCATTATCTGCAGTCTTGAGCGGTGGATTAAGGCCTTCAGCTGAGAAACAGACTAGAAGACCCAAAGACAGACTTCTTAACCTGCCTCAAAGCAAAAACGAGCAGAGCCGGGTTGATGAGGTGAAAGACAGAAAGGACCAATGGGGATTCAGTGTGCTTGAAGCTTATCTACCAGTTAGAACAGCGAACAAGTAACATCTCATCTCAAATCCGTGTGATTGTCAGGAAACATATGCAGCCAAATGGTCTGCCGCATTCATTTTGTTTCCCCTAATAGACAGAATGGTTTCGTCTGTTGTTGAATGAACATGTTCCTCCCAGATTCTCAGGTGCTGAAGTTTCAGTGGGAGCGGATCATTATTCCGTTGTGAGATAATGAGCTCCTTTTCTCATCTGACATTAGAAATCCCCCTGAAATGAACACTTTGAGCGTGTTGACAGGCTGTCCTAAAAATGAGGCTCCGCTGCATTAAAGCAAGAGTCTATTGTCAGCAAGGCAATTCCATCCGAGAACAACACAAAGCCCTCATTGATGCAGTACAATGGGCGTCAGCCACAAGCAGGCAGTGACTCCGATTTCGAAAAGGAAAACATTTTAGCGGCAGATGTGACATACCTCATTTCCCATGACAGATGATCTACTATCAACATGATTAAACAGACGATTAACTGACACAAACCAGCCAACTGTTCCAAGTACCCAAGATTATTGCTCATGAGACACAATTCCTTCAAGTGCTATGTGTTAATACGAGCTACTGATTTATTTGTCCTGATTTACATAACATAGCACTATTGTATACATTTGAGCTGTGTTATCACTTCAGGCATTACAGGCCTCTTAGAGAGTATTACGCGGTACCCTCTGCTTGCTCTTGTGTGCAGATGCTATTCTGAGCCAACGCAGCATTTATTGTGTCACTGAGGGGTAAGACAGTATTGCACGTGTATGCTTTAAATTACATCACAAGACAAATTTTAGGGAACAATTTGTCGTGTAGTCAGTTTAAATCTAAGTAACACCATTCATCTACTCCCAAAGCAAGATGGGTTTGTAATACAACATGGGGTTACGACTGGATTCCTGACTTTGTAGACAATTTTGAAGTATAGCATTTCATTGGATTGCAGAAATAGTATACACACGAAAAGAAAAAATGGCTTAGTTTTTCACAAACATTTGTCTCCCGACTTCCGTTGTGTGCTGAGAAGGAAAATAATTACTGTGTTCTTCCTTTTTGCGTATACGACTTATACTCATGTGCGACATATGTTTCTCTTTTCATTTTGACAGCCACAGGAAGAGCACTCTAGGCGTACTATCTACTTAGTTGGCGGTGTTGTTCAGAAGCAATGCTGTAGATGAAAACTTTAATACATTTGTTTGTGATTTGGAGTGAGATCGAAAGTTTGCTAACCAAATTGTGTTGGTTAGGCTGTAGTTACGTATTTTTTTTATATTTTCATTACTATTATATATGATGTTTGTTTTTGGGTCTCCCAAAAATAAACTTGGCCCAAACAATTCGACATACTCCGACTTGCGGCTTTTAAAAAAATCTGTAATTGTTGCGCTTCACTTTTGACTTGGTTCTGGGATACATCACAATGCCTTTATATAACACTACTAAATCTGGTTAAGTGTTGGAATCAGTTTAAAAATTCTTCATGCTCATCCAAAATGCACGCCTTTAATCAAAGCGCTTAATGGGGCAAGATGGTCTTTTCTTGGTCTTTATGATTAGCAGTCAAAAAGATTTGTAAGCGGTGTATGTCATCAAGTTGTAAAACTCAAATGTCAAGGGTAGATGACAGGGTGTTGTGTGAGTATTTTCTTGGTTGTCCCTTACCTCGGTCTGTGTCATAGAGGTAGACAAACTTCTGCCACTTGTAGTGGGAAATCAGACTTAGGACTGCTCCTCGGAGCGCAGGACGCATCTGGATGACGAACTGAACCTCGTTGTCAATGGGGTAACTAGGCGTGACGAAGGAGGTATGCAGGGCTCCGCAGAATGACGTCAAGGTATTCATTGACTTTTTGTCGTAGAATCCGAAGATGGCGTACACTCCCCTAGAGAACTGGGAGCAAACTGCAAGAGAAAGAAGTAGCACGAGCGGATTAAGGCTTGTGTCAGCAGAAATTCTGTATGCACATTTAAAAACTTGTGCCTCATCACTTCAGGCACTAAACGATCGATTGGGTCATTTGAACATCCACTAATAGCCAATTAAAACTGGGTGTGACTGCCGCTGCCCCTCGATACACTTGATAAGCATTGGCAGCATTTTCTGGCTACTACGTACACATTAACATTTACAATTTTTTCTTCCCTACAATGAACAACTCCCCGTTGCCTGTCTTTCTGCAACCTCCTAGGAAAGTCTTTTGGTGCCTGAAGTGAAAGCAGAATTCCCTCTCGTTAATGAACTCACGTGGTGCATTCACAGCAACATTTGCTCTGTTTTGCTGTAACAAATCCAAGCCCCCCTAAGGGGGTTAAAAATGTAAGTGTGCACTTGGTGACACATTCACATTTGTCTGGGCATTCTTATTGCAGATATATTTCCAAGCCGTCTAAAACCTCTTCCTAATATTCCCGCTACAGGTGTGTTTTCTTAGCCTTTCACCAACTAAAGCTCGCTTACTCTGATTTACCTTCAAGCGCTCCCTCTGGGTAATGAAGCATCCCAAGCAGCAGTAAACACTGAATATTTCACTACAATGGTCGGATGTTAGGACGGGTCGTTACATCGTGTCACATTAAACAGCACTGTTAAACATCGGCGCCTGATTGCGCCGCAGTTAGCCATTCAAGTTGCACATCGAATGCTTCTCAATCTAAAGATTGCTTTTTGGACGATATAAGTGAGCCTCAACTGGAGTCTGTCCATCTCAAATATTGTGACTGTTTGTATTTTTTTTACCTGTACTGCATCAGTTGAATCAGTTTGTGTCTTGCGTTTTCAAGGTGAGTCCGCATTTGGCACGCTGATGCTCAGGAGAACACATTTTGAATTCTTTAGCATGATTACTTTGCCAATGACCAATCTTGTCAGTGCCAGGATTTTGCTCATCCTCTGTAATTCCTTTCCGTGACTATCTCTCCTATTGCAATCGCTGTGCCCAGGGAGTATCAACTTCAATAACTCCACCAAGTAGCACATAGGATAAGTGAATCAACAGATGGATAACAGTATTGTCACTAAGAGTAGCTGTTATCTTCTGCAGTGAATGGAAACCAACGTTTTCTCCTCTCCCGCTTAACTTGGCCCAGTTCTGACAGAGCCCGGGCCCTGAGGGACTCGGTCTGCCACACCATCCACCTGTCCTTCTGCTTATTGGGTTGAGCTTTGAATGCGGCTGATCTTCAATAACAGGTACTGTGTGTGATATGGCACTGCGCTCCCTCCTCATTGCCACTGTCTTGTTGTAGTAGAAAAGTTTGTGATCCCATGGGTGGTGAACATTTTTGAAAGGTGTGCCAACACTCTGGCAAAGTTTAAAGGAATTAAGTCATAGCATGTATAGTTACGGGGCCATATACAGTTCACAGTATTCAATTCCACTGATCAGATTCCTAAAATACTTCCCACCTTTTTCCCACTTATCAAATCATTCAAATAAAAATATTATTCACTAATTTTATTAATATTCCTTAAACTTATTAATATTTTCTTGAATTTAGAGTTACACTAATGGTACAAACTATAGTCACAATGATGCAGAATGGAAAACCTATACTTCAGAAAGTACTACAGTTTTATAAAAAAAAATACATGATACGTTGACTGAACACTTAAATGGGAACGTGAACATGAACAGTTCTTTTCCCTGCGTTCCTGCCAATTGCTGGCAATCAGATTGCTCAGACTATACCACGCCTCCCGCTGATATTCAGCTCCAATCGCCTGCAGCATAGACGGCCGCCCCATCTTTGTGTGTAAAAGTAGTACCAATTAAGAATAACCATATAGTCAAGGCGATTGTCCCAACATTTGGGAGTTCATTAAATGCTAAATCTGTCACCAACAGTGGCCCAATTTGATGAAGGATGAATCTAGTTGCCCAGCAATAATATCCATCCATTCCACAACTGTGGCTACAATTCGACTGCAACACACTTAAGATGTACTATGAGTGGACAAATATCTCCAAAGAAACTTTTGTTACTTTGGAATGATGTTAAGAGATTGTTAGGAATAATTTAATACCATTTTATGTTAGTTATATAAGACATCGAGCGCGTCTGTTAGTGTTTATGTCAGCAGAACAGGCTCTGAAGCCCTCCTGGGAGGGGCAATGACAAATTGTCATTTCCCTACTGTGAGCAAGGAACACATAATAATTCCTGATACGCAGATCATTAATCTTTGCGACTGACTCTTTTTGGTGATGGGGGGAAAAAAGAAAACAAAAACAAAAGGAAAACCTAGCCCAAAAAGGCTGGCATCCACATATATGGACATCACATTTTTGTTCATTCATTATTCATTAACATTCTGTATAAAAGGATGGCCTACGTGACCAAAAATGTGAATGAATAACCCCTAGGTCTCAATTATATTATATCGTTATTAAATAGCACAATCAATGGCTGATAATGAGCTCAATTAGTGCCCTATAAAGCTTTTTTATTAAACCTTTTTATTCGTAGAATGATCAATTTCTGAAATGATCAATACCTGCTGCTGCATGGCACAATGTCTTTGTTCCACTGTATATGACCCAAGCTATACTTGCACCTTTGCCCCCTAACATCCTTTACTATATTGTACACCTAAAGTAAGGAGGGGATGCTATTAATAGACTTCAAGCGCTGTTGGTGTTGCACTACATACAATTAATGGAAGCCATGGTATTGATTTTCAATGAAGCCAGCGTGTGCATGCACCTTTTGTTTTCTTACTCTTATCCACTAACGAGCTCCAACACACGCTGGGCTTAACGGGTGTCAGCATCCTGCAGACAGCATTAAAAGCAACTTCGGAGAGCCCTTAAATTGGGACTAGCAATGTTGTTGATCACTGGCCCTTAAGCAAATGTGCCATCTTGTCATTAAGAAAAAAATGTCTCTTACTTTGACCAGGGACTTCGAAACAAACAATTGTCAACAAGCTGCTGGTTTTCCTATCTTTTTCAGAAACAAAAGCACGATGTATATTTCAGCCATCTATTTTCAATACTACCATACTTATCCTGTTTAGGGTTGAACTGAAGTGGTGGTTAGTCAGTCACATAGTACACACTTACCAATCAAAGAAGTAGATAATGTTAATTAGTTATCAAAAACTACACTGATTGGTCACGAGTATGAAGCAATGCTAATGACGTGCATACAAGATTTATCCAACAGCGCTATTAGTCTCAGGTTTCACATTTCCCAGAATGCACAGCTTATGGTTTCCAGTTAGTCTTCAAAGTTCTTTATGCATTTCATGTAATTTCAAATTTGAAACAAGCTGTGTCAACTTTCTTCACACCATTACTCCCTTGTGGAGGGTTTTCTTTCTTAGAGGGAAAGCAGTGCTTATCACTGATTTCCTTTATTGATAATGAGAAGATTATGCAAAAGGCAGTAAGGTGTTACATATTTATTTACCCACTGGGAAAGGATTTGAAGCTTGCTATAAAATGAAAAGTTCACTGAAGCGCCACTAAATAACTGGAATACGCCACAAGTTAATGGAGTGATGAACATTGCTTCTTACATATGGAAATGATGCAGTGACTGGAGCCAAGGGGGAAGTAAAGCTGTATTTATGGGTCTATGTCCACAAGGTCTTGAACTCTTCACTGCCTCTTATTCTTCACCTTTATCCTGAGTCTTCATCCTGACCTCTCCGTTTGTTGCCTGTCTTTTGCCTCAGCCATCTGCTCTGCCCTGCAGCAAACCTTGTCTTCAAGTGTGGCACTACCTCTCTCTCCCTCTCTTTCTCTCCACCTGAGTGCATCTGCCTCATTCCTTCTCATATGGTCTCCCTCCATATTAGAGTACTGCATCAGCGAAGCAGACTGGTGCTGGACTCCTTCTAAAAAATAAAAATAAAAGTGCCGTGTGCACTCTGGGGAGAGAATGGCTGTTGTTGCATTAAGCTCATCCCTCATAGTGATTAAATAAAACTGAATAAGGGGAGCACATGGAGGCAAAAACACAAAGGCTGAAACTGTCCTCACAGCTCGGAAGAAATCACACTGTTTAGTCTAATCCGATGATCCCTCGAGTGTCACCTTGAAGTTCAAAAACCGCAAATTACTCAGACAAGCATATGCGTGAATGATATCGGTGCATTGGGGATGGAGAGATCTAACAACGCAACGATAAGTCATCTTCTTGCCCATTCCTTGAGCTCTAATCTCATTTTCTCTTCCTCTCATCTTCTGTAACTAACTGTTCTTCCACCTCCCCCATCTTTGCTGCAGGGAACCAAGCGTCCCATCTCCAGTTCACTGGTCAAACACACACATTGTGCCGCCCTCATTCACTTCCGTAATCAGGACACAGAGTAGTGCTACAGGGATGTTACATTCCTGATGCATCACTTGAGATGACTGGCCCGCTGCAATACTAGCTCGGATGGATACTTGCAATCCTGCCGGCACTTTGGGCGAATTCAAGAAAAAAAATCTTTCCTGCACTGTATTTAGACCCTGATAACCTTTTTTGCATCGCCGAGAGGAAAAGGGCTAAGCACACTAAATGTCAAGGATGATCGTATCTTTTTGGCTATTTTCTCTTCCATAAACGGCACATTACTGTATATTCTCCTTCTTGTCAGCCGTTCACGTTGTCGCCCCCCTCCCTTCCCGCTGTTTGTTCCAACTTCGGGACCTGCCCTGAAGAGGGGATGCTGTTAGAAGCAGATAGCTCCTAAGTGCCTAAGGGTGGCTGCATCAGCTCTCACCATAGAGATGTGCAGTGTGCTTCAAAGTGTTAACTCGAAAGGCAAAGCTGCCTTGAAACATTAAAGAGAAGATGTCACTCTTCCTGCTGCATCAGCTACTCACGTCTTACTCCACTTATTTTTGATAGACATATTTTATGCATATTCATATCTTCAAAATTAACTCTCAGTGAACTCACTCGATAACAGAACTCCCCTATTTCTATCATGCTTTCAGGGCAATTGCAATTAAAGCCTACTTGAAAAGAGCTGCAGAAAAATGTGTTTATCACCGTAGTTGTGACAGTATTCTTTCCCTGAAATGTGTAAAGGCTACCAAAACCTGTTCGAAAACCAGATTGAAACACATACTATAAGGTCACTAAAATAAAACCTGTTAATGTGAGCTACTTATTTAATGATTTTTATATTATAGTAGAAACCCCAGTTTATGGTAACTAATGTATGGTTGTTCTAATCAAGTGTACTTATTGGATACCATAGAATGGTCACAACAACTGAAATGGAATGAACAAAACACAAAATGTGTTTCACAAATCCCATGTATTGCCTTTTGTTTAATGGGTTCTGCTACACTTTGTTGTACTCACTGATGGATTACAGTTGTGTTGCCTTTCTATGAAGTCAGAATATGTAAGTAGATAACGCATCAAAAAAACAAACAAACCTGGATAAAGGTTTAGTAGTGTTCCATACTGTTAAATAGCAAGCAGAATATCTGGCGGAAATGTGCTGAATATTGCATTTATGTAGCATATTGTCATACTTTTTGGAGCAGACTGGCATATAAATGTTGTAACATATTTTGAGTGTACAGCATTATTTCATTTCCTATAAAACAGAAAGTATGTCATTTTCACAGTAGTAACTGCCAGGGAGTTGTAATTAGACGCTCACAAATAATGTGTGAGGCTGCTCCTGATGCCATTAGCAGACGATGGAGGGGTATAGAAAGGGGGAATAGGTGCACAAATTCAGTTCTTTTTTTGTGGTTTCATAGGAAAAGTATACTGGAGTATGTGTCCCATTCAAAGTCCATATTCATAAACTGTATTGTATGTAGCAAATGAAAAATGCGAGTCACGGCTTAAATCTAGGCACTGCAGTCTAGAGATTTTGTGCTCCCCTATGGCTTCTCTTACAGTGGTTTCCTGCCTTATTCCATCAACATTGTATGATAAATCCACTGACTAAGTGCCCTAGATTCATGCCACGTGGGACAGTTTTAGACTTATGCCAGGTAGATGTGCTAGAGCCTTTGACAAATTTTGGTAAACTTACAGAATTTTTAAAATGCACACAACTGGCTTCTTTTGCATACTTTTTACGAGAGAAACACTTTTGGCATACCCTAGATCATGACAGACAAAACTAGTTTACTTGAGTGGAATATCGACACAAGCTTGCTGCAGAGGGGTCTGCAAAATTCAGAACCACATGCAGTAAGAATTGCACTGACAGGAAAATCCAGTCACACCATGTATTAAAACAGGTCAAAGTAGCGGAGTAGCCTAGAAACACAAAGCTTTAATTGCCCTACTGTCTTGACAGTCCAGAATCAGTTTCTCGTGCATAAGAGTGGCAATGGTTGGTCTCTGTGATCAATGGGTGACGGGTTCTGGGTGTACTTTCCAGCTTGATTATTTATTTATATATTTTCAAAAGGTTGGATAAACTTTTAGTAAAATGCACTAGTACTGAAGCTTCTGCAACTTTCAACTAACCTTTCAAAATTGTTATCTGTGCATCAAAGAATTGATGCAAGGTCAAGAGTATCGGTTTGCACAATATATTGTACTGTATGTAGTGGTTCACATTTTTGGCAATCACCCGACTGCATTCAACTATCTTCTACCTTCCACCCCAATGGCTTTCCACTTGGCCTTTTGGCAATTGTGTTTTGTACTTGGGAGATTGCCTGGTAAGCAATCCCAAAGGGACTCTGCTCCTCTCAAGTCCATCTTCCTTTGACACTTATTGTCACCTTCAAGGTCTTAGTGTCATGCATTGTTTGACAAGAGTGCACCAAAAAGGGCTGAGAGCGGCAATCCCTGGTTAAACAAACCGTCCAGCGGTGATTTCTTAATCCACATTTTGATGCACCTTGTCTGAGTGACAGACTCATTATTCTGGAGCAAGAGGGTAGAAAGTTTATGCAAGAACATTGTTGAAACATGTTGGCCTTTTAAAACTTTAGATAACACTGCTTTTTTTGACAGTTACTGCTGAGAAAATCATTTCGAAGGGGCTTTGATGCATGGAGAAATTTCATGCTGCGTGCCCTCGTCTGCAGCATGTCATCTCCTTAACACGGGCAATTAAGGACTATCTGCAAAAGCAGATAAGAGACGCAAACCCTTGGCCATATCTTCCCCTTAGAGGCTGGCCGATGTCATCCGAGCAAATAACAATCCCTTCTTGGTTGGCCTCATGCTGTTCACCGATTGCTGCAATGCGGGGGAGAAAGGAGGAAAAGTGCTTCAGGCCTTGTATCATACTTTATACACACACATTTGCTCTTGCACATTCAGGGAGATTGTCACGAGAGCACTAGAGAGAGGACCGCTGCTAAACATTGACCGGTGAGCACGCCTGTGTGCATTTTTAAGGAGGATTCACCCGTGTATGAAACACGTAAGGCCTATGATATTCCGTAATTGGATTTCCCAGAAAGCTGGTGACAAAGTCTCTCACTAATCCTCGCAATCAACTTTGCGGGCCCAAGGCGTGCTCTTTGTCGCATGATGAATATGGAGAGAGCAAGCGAGCTTGAAGCGAGGAAGAATGCGCTGACCGAGGATGAAGCGGGCGCTCCCATGATGTTACAGGAAAGGACAGTCATTAAAAGGAGTGGAGACGCATTCCACCACCCACGGCCTTATCCGCATCTCTATGCTGGAAAGGGGACGAGATGCAGGCAGGTCGCGACAGTGGCGAACAGAGCGAATTCAACACGTCAGCTCAACGCAAACGTTTGAATGCTTGCTGTCACGTGCGGTCAGGGCTTGTGTCAGGCAATAATGCGCTTTTGCTAAATCAACAGAAACAGAGCACGCAAGGCCTTGTCATGAAAAGTGCCTTTTTTTTACAAGAAAAAAAAAACAAAAAACTTGCTGCCCCATCAAATTTATGACAGTAATTGTTCAGAAAATGATTCAACTTGACTGGAAGGGAGTTGGTCTCGCTCGGCTAAACATTTGTGGTGATATTTCATCTACAGAGCCAAGGAGCCGACTTGAGTTGTTTTGAATTCAATTGTAAACATCAGGAGAAAATACCTGGCAGCTTGTTCTTGCACTTACTTGGATGGTGCAGGGCCATATTTTCTCATTTTCCCCATGTCAAAATGCTGGATGGTTTCTCTGCCCCTCCTGTATACATCAATTCATGTTGTTTTCAAATCCTTCGCCTCACATACACTTGCTTTTTTTCATTTTATTTTACTTTTTATTTCAATTCAAAGCACATTCCTGATACCCAGTATTTGCTGTGTCTTGACAGTCCAGAATCAAACTCCTTACCTCAGCTAAATATACCATGTTTTCCTGCGCACTTATGTTAGGTTGGCTAGGCCTGCGACTCATACACAGGCGTGACTTATACATGTATTTTTTTCCTTTCACACTGACCGCTGTGAGATTGACACTCAGTGTGCCCCCTACTTCCAGAGTTGGCAAAGTTGTGAAGAAATGATGCTGAAGATCATGACTAATAGATTGGATAGTGATGTGGTGTAAGATCGGGAATTTGGCCAACAAGTTGGGATTGACCACCTAGGATCGAACCCTATACCCCAGAACTGATGTGCTAACCACTAGGTCAACAGGATATGTTGTGTTACCTTTACAGACATCCCATCCAGTGCGACTTGTTTTTTCATTCCATTATTTTATTATTATTTCTCTAGTGCGACCTCTTCCAGGTCGAAAAATTTAGAAACTAAATTGTCTGTCGAAAATTAGCTAGTGGTACTAGGTTTGTAACTGAGTGAATTTGCTGTTGTTGTTGTTGTTGTACCAGAAGACAGAAATTTGCCACATATAGACAACAGCACCGAAAGCAAAAAAAATATATCCTCCTTGTTTCTCGAAAGTGCTGAGGTACAATTTTTGTGTGGACAAAAGGCCAAAAGGCATCGGAAATAAAAGGGTATGTAATCTATGAGGACTGGGCCTCCCCCCTGCTTGCTGAACCGCTTTGGGTGTGTCATTTTCTCTTTTACTCATCTGCATGACTGTGCAGCAAGGACTGCTAGATTTCCATATTTCTGTGGCGATGCATAAAATGTGAGGGCAATGATTCCTGACTTGTTATTTCAGTCCAGGAGGTTTTTAGATTGGTGTTTCCTATGTGAAAAACCAAGGGGCTGTCACATAGGTCTGGATGACGGAGTTATTATGAATCACTTGCTTTCACACTTAAGTTACCGTTTCCCGAAAGCCTTTCCTATCAAACAATATGTCAAAGCCGTATTGGGTGAAAATGGAACGAGTCACTTTACAATTTATATGGGGTAGCTTGATTACAGTCACCAGACTCTCCAATCTTGTTAACATTCTATGAAAAACAATAGACGAAATCAAAGAGGATGGGATATGGAACCGATTGTTTAACCTTGAAGGCAACGCTAGGAAAAAAAAAACTCTTCCTCACGGCCTCAAACCAATCCAATGCCACGTTTCATCTTATTAGCAGCCTTGCTGAGACAGTGCTCTGTCCCTGAATGATAAAAGTAAATGCACAAAGAGAGAGAGAAAGGGAGGGAGAACAGAGGACGACGACTAAGCTGTAATCTATTCCAAGGGAACAGTCAGTCAAAGCCTTTACTAAAAGCTCACACTTCAGCAAAATCAGGACCCCCCCCAAAAGGCCCACTGCACACCAGTCAATTTGGCCCAACATAACTGAGATGGCCAGCATGTAAAATCTACTACTAAAAAGTTTTTTGTTGGTACTGAAATGCTGATTCAGAAAATGTGACTCTATATACAGTATATTTCTGACTAACAGCTTGCATAAGGGGAAACCTTGCCTTTTATGATGCAAGCAAAAGGCCCCAATGCCCAAGCCATGAATATTTGGGATCATTTAAAAGTTCTAAATGTCCTCTATTGAATACAAAGAGCCTTAGTTCCATGTTGTGGGTGGGTAATATTCAGGTTTTTTTCCACTAATGTTCTTTACAGAGGACAAATTTGAACAAGGTTGCTTACTACTCGTAGTCTTACACTGTGCTTCATGAAATGTATACATACCATGGGTTGGCAACTGTTTTTTTTTTTTTCAACGATACATTTGGATGCATTCCTCACAGAAATGCAACCACAATTTTAAAGTATATTGACTTCTTCGGGGCATAGTTAATAATAAAGGTTTTGATTTTTCGTGTTTTTGGCCCTCAGCTAGCCCTTAAACACGATTTAATAGCACTGAATGGGCACATGGGGCAATGCCAGAGGGATGCCAAAGAGCCACTTAGTCATAGGTAGCAAACCTGTGGTCTCTACTCTACTTACTCTGTCTTTGTGAAAATTCCTACTGAATGCACTTTTGACAGCATTTTGCATCTTTCATTTTGCCTCCTAGTGGTGTAGGGGTTCACTCGCCTGACTTCGCTGCGGGCAGGCGCGGGTTCCATTCCCACTGATGGCAGTATGATTGTGAGTGTGAATGGCCGTCTGTCTCTCTGGGTGCCCTACGGCTGACTGGCGACCAATCTGGGGTGTAGTCTGCCTGTTGCCCGACATCAGTTGGGATCGGCTATAGCAACTCCCACAACCCATACGAGGATGCGTGGTATGGAAGATGAATGAATGAATGTCTCTCAGTTCACGTTTTTTTAGAATGGTGGGTGAAATTTCATATGCTATATATTACACTTTTATTGTAAAATGGCTTATTTTATGTGAACAGATAAAACTAAAATAAACAGTACATTGCTTGCTTGACTTTAACACACAAATAAAAAAAATACATTTTTGGTGGGTAGCATTACAGCTGTGATTCGCTTTTATGCTGTTTCCTATACTATATAGATTATAATGATGTTTTATTCATAACACAAATAGGGTGGTGGGGAATTAGTATTACAGCCATGACACGGCCAGGCGCGTGAGCACAGATCATCAATAAAACTGAAATACGGGTTAAATATTACACCTCCTACATTCAGTTGTATTAAAGAAAAAATATATATATTGTAATACCAAAAATGGCCAACTTAGATCATGAGTAAGTAGTATCTTAATTGATTACAGGGATAAAATAAATCCACACAATAACCATTTATAGTTCAAAGTAATGGTGTTAAATAAAAAATAGATTTTATTGTGAAATATAGTGTTAAGGTTGAGATAACTTCTTTTGCTTTTTGCTCTTTGCTGGAATAGTTTAATTCTAAATGTTCCTTATAAGAATCAGTATCACAACAGTCAAATAAAGGATCTTCTTTTTTAATTTTTTTTAATCTATATGACTTCCCATTGACATTTGTACTTTCATCGAAATTGATTAAATGTCCATGTCACCAAATGGCCAAAGGGTAATGGGAACTCCCTTATGTCCCAATATGTTGTTGAGGTACAGGCCAAAGTGGCATCTAAATCCCTGAAAGTGGGTGTTAAATTTCCAATGGCTTCCACAACCTTCGTGCCTCTTGAGAGCTATTTTCAAACTCATGCTTGGTTGTGCATCAAGTGCCTAATGGGACTGGCAGTATAGCAATAGGCGGGGGCAGATATATGTTTTTTTTAAGATAGCAAGTCGAGCGCTGTGCCCTTCATGGTGCTTGCACAGTGTACTGAGGGAAGAATACGCGTTCCCGCTATTCACTGTCATGGCACAATGTGAAAGTTTTTTTCTTTGGGAAGCCACAAATCAAACGATAACATCCGTACACATTTTTGCATTCAGTCCTTCGCCGCCATGCACCATGCTTCACCTTTCAATAATACTTTGGCAGTTCACAAAATAAGAAAAATGGCATTTACAAAGAATACATTACACCAACTGTCAAGCAGTACCCCAAAAGAGTTTAAAAAACAACAACAACAAAAACGGATTCAAGCCAAACTCATGCCAATTTGATATCACAGAAATATGGTTGTGGTCAAATATTCCGGTGGATTCATAGTGAATGCTTAGTTACATCAACAGTGTGCGGTAATCGAGAGGTAAGCGACCTGTATGTAATCGAGAGGTAAGCGACCTGTATTCACAACAGCGGAATGACAAATTACAAGTCCGTAACTTACACTTATTTAGGTCTTGTGCCGATTAAACGTAGCTTATGGAGAAGCACCATCAATTTCGTCACACGCAGTTTCTGCGTGTGATGACAAGTAGGCTTTTTTGTGTTGTGGTAATGACGACATGGCCTATGTCCGATTATTATTATTATTATTATTATATCAAGATGCTCAATTTCCTCATGCAGCAAATAATAAGTCTGGGCATTCAGATTTGATCCTTTGTTGCAGAGGGTTTTTTTTAACCATTGCTAACATCTAAAGCATAACAGTAGCTAAATTTTCTTCATGTTCTGAAAAACTGTTCATTAATATTGTCATTACATTATGTGTACTTGTCTTTCCAAAACGTTTTAATAGACATAGCTCACACTCATCTCGATTCAATTTCCAGTGGTCCCCAGATAGTATATAGTATTTGAAGCCCCTGATTTAGATATTTACATATATACGCATTAGCTAATATTGCAGCTGGTCACTTCCCAGTCACATCCCCTCTCCGACATCAGCTCCCTCTGATGCACAACTAAGCCACTGAAGTGTCGCATGTCCTTTTTCGTCATATTCTAACACTGCGGAGGCCATATCTAAGCGCCGCTTTCCGCCGGGTATTCGGCAATGGATTCACTCCAAACAGCCCTTTCATACTGCAGCTGCAAAGGATTAGAAATCTGTCATGAGCCCAGATAAAGTTGCCTTCCTGATTTGTATTTGCATGACACCAGAAACCAAATCTATGACACTGGCATAATACAAGGCTAAAGAAGGACATTAGGAGATGATTTGGGGAGTAGCCAACGGTTGATGATAGAACACTTGAATATTTCATCAGACAGTGGCTGGACTCACATATGAGGTCCGCGGGCCGGGAGCAACCGCCCACAGGTTTTACGTAGCCATGTGTGAAATGGCAACAGCACTCTGCGACTTAATCATTGAAGGGAAAAAACAGAGCAGGGTCATGGTTGAGCGGGCACATCATGTTCACTTAATTCTCACTCATGGGGATAGTGAGCGCAGAGGACAGAATTGCGGTAAGAACCATGTAAATCTAAAACACTACCACAACAGTCGGATCACATTAAAAACCTCCCCTCCATTCACACCCAACAATATCAACAGACACTATACAAGATGTCACTGATCAGAAATCTTAATCTACGTACATTTTCGAATGCAAATTTGGATCAAATCTCTATGTAAACTAATTTTAGCAAATCTCTTCGCTACCTCAATATATCAATATCAGGATATATTTTCTGGTACTTTACAACAAATCAAAACGAGGCATGTTTAACAACAAGCACTTGTGTCTCCTATTAACGAAATGAATTGAGATCAATTAAGTGGGAAATGTTCACATTCCCCTTTGACTCATCCATTCATCACTTCAATAATTAAATTTTTTTCATCCTCTGTTGCATGTTCAAAAAAGTTGGGTCTATATCTGGCACTATTATTCAGGATTTTTGGTTCACAACAATCTTTTATGTGCAGCACATAACGAAGTAGTCTATGATTAGCTGCAAGGAAGCATGAAAAATATTGTCAGTGAGCACGATGGCAAATTCACTTGCTTTTTATCCCTCAATCAGATTGTAGAATATTTATGGATTATAATTGTTTTCCATATAAATATTTACCGCCATTCAGTGTCCCAATATCATGTTTGTCTTGCCCACAGAAAGTTTTAATGTTGATGTGTCAACAGCATTTCATTCTGCCACACCCACCAATCATCATCCCTGGTAATTATCTGTAAATGCAACTCTGTCTCTAGAGGTGCTGCTCAACATAATAAGTCTGATTAGATACCTTGTCTTCAATACTAAACACAAAGGATACCTACAGTACAACTCGTCTTTTTTTCTACTATTGCTCAATCACTGTGTGGAATATGCTAGTGCATCTTCCTACCTCCTCTTCTTTAGTGGGATTCTAGAATGCCCCTCCACTAGTTTCACAAGGTTATGCCGCTTCAGTGGCCCGGCGACTATGGACTGTCAGAAGCAATCAGTTCTGATGGAGCCCTCGTTTCTGCACAGACATTCAGGTTTGGCACTGTTCTGCTAGCTACCGTCTCCTTTGGTACTTGCCAGAAATGTGGACGTGGAAGAAACTGTGATCCAATATTTACAAAGATGAGAGAGTGTGTACTGTTGATATTTCTTATCCAACACATTGCTGTTTGGAGTCCTTGCCATTTCTGATGATGTTGGGATTACAATTTTTCTGATACCCCACACATAAGAAGCAAAATACAGTCTGACCAATTAAGGATGAATTTTTTGAATAATTGATAATAGATTAAACAGAGAAACTTGTTATTGTCTTTGGTTGGTATTTTGTTGTGTGCAGTGAAAGTCAAACATTTTTTGGGACTCTGTGAAGCTCTCTGACGTTTTGAGAAAGATTTTTTTGGTTGGAATTAAGACTTAAGATAAGAAAAAATAATAATAATAATAATAATCTGTCACAAACTATATGTTACCCTATGCTCTTCCCCAATAAAAGAATAAAAATCAAAAAAGTGACGGGCTGCAAGCAGACAAATCCCTTATTCCCTTATGCACCGATGATGAATTGTTTGAAAAAGCAGCAACACCTCCTCTCCTTTGTTGATTATGTTAAAAATGTGCATCCCTCCATGTATGTTGTTATCACGATTTCTTTTTATCTTTTTATTATTTACACCACATAGGAATCAAAAGATATCTGCTCAGATTGTTTCTCACTGGTCAGCCAGGTCCTCTTCTTCATTACAAAGGAGCACTGATATTATCTTCAATAATGGAGCCTCTACTTGTTCTGTTGTTGTTGACATATAGTTCATAAAGCAGCCTTTTATTTGAGAGGTGCAGGGCATAGATGGGCTCTCATAGTGTATCGTAACTTCAAATGTGTATTATTTATAAACCAATGAAAGAACAGAGGATTTTTGGGTAATGATAGAATCCCGACAACAATTGGTGACCCCTGATTTTCTGACTCATAATGATTGCTCTTATCATTGAATTGAAATAAATTAAAAATGTCCCGTAACCAAGCGAGACATTTTGTGTCAAATGATGAATACAATTTTACGAAACCTACATAGATGGAATTAAGAAGAGAAAAGTTAATAGGTGAAGTTAAATTTACAGTTTTAAGTCTTTAAACTCCTTACACAATTTTAATCCATATTTATTTCCCGTTCGGGAAAATCATTGTATGTTTATAATAGGTAACATGCATGAACACATTAACTTACTGAATCACCTTTTGTAAAAGTACATGTTGTGTTACCATAGTACACAAGACCCCATGTTAACTCGACTTTCAAGTCATTGGGTGATGATATCACCATTGTGTCATTACAGTCTATCCACAATCATTTTAACTTAATCCCTCTTCTCCCTCACACTTTATCACATCAGGCCTACAAAATTGAGCAGATAGCTAAAGGAAATCAATAAGAAATTCAAAGACCTCAACGACCTCTCACTCTGAGCACAAGCAACTAAAGATTTACGACCGCGGTGTGGGGAGATTATTAAAGCTATCATTGTAAATATGTGACATTAGCCGTGGTTCAAAGGTTTCTTAGCTCACAGCACATTCATAGTTCCAACATAGCCTTTCGCACCGTACTTGCGGAGGATATGTGGAGATCTAAAGCAAACAGCATTGAGCGAGCAAAGCTGTTGTGCTACCAAACAGCATCTGCCAGGGTGATGAATCCAAGACAAACAGCACCCAGACGGAAACTCTTCTCTTTAGGTTGACGTGAAACGGCTCTTTTGATAGTTTCATTAAAAATGCATTTTGTTGAATATGCCTTTCGGTCTTTTTTTGTTCTTGTAATGTTTTCCTTTCCAGAATCTCATTGCAGCTTTGCTTTAGAATTATATACAGTATGTCACCTGGAATTGAGCTTAAAATAATGCTTCCCTTTTAGTTTCACATTTTGCAACTTTCGCCTCGTGTTTTAAGAGCAAGGTTTAAGTGGTTAAAACTAACAGTGCAATAGATGCAAGCACTCAAGCAATACTGCACTGGTGTGAGGTTCTTGGCATTACGAGCTGTCTGTCGGCTTTTATTCTTATGGAAGTGTAACGCGCAACTGAATTCACATCGTCCTTTCTTCGGGCCTCACCTTCTCTTTAGTTTGAACTGTTTTGTCAATATCCTCAGAGGGACCTTGCCCTTCGCACCTCATTCGCTACAGCGCCAGTCATCTGACGGCCAACAACTTCACAAGGCCCTTGAGAGCACCTGGCCATCAAACTGTCGTATTACAGATGTGAAGTTCACCTTTGATTTTACTGCACTGTCACGGTGCTCCATTGAATAGCGCATTGCCACGCATCATTACGGTTGTCATGGTATTACAATACTATGATTTAGTAGAAGTTTAGGTTCAGGACTCGGGCTGGCTTTTAATGTCATAAATGATATGTTGAAGAATAAAACAATGTGGCTCTGCTTTTCCAAGGGCCACGTTTATTCATATTTCTAGAAAAATACATACAGTTATCATGGTTATAATTTCTTTACAGTTTGATGTTTTTTTTCTAACTACCAATGACCTCGCCCACCTAGGCCTCCTAACTTTAATGGCACAGGTTTCAAACTCGAGGTTCCTAGGGATTTCCGACCGACCACATCATAAGCATTGACTTCATGCTTTTTGCGAAAACGTCGTTTAAATTACATGTTGGCATGGTTAAACATATTTTATTTCCTCTGAAAATATATATACTATATATATATATATTTTTTTTACTATTTATACAATGAGTCCAGGTGTGTAAAAGAGACAAGACAGATGGTGGGCAAACTCTGTTGGGAAGAGGACAGGGGTCCATTGCTTAAGAATGTACCAAAGAAGGCTGCTACGCATTTCAGCTACTTCAGAATAACTTGCAGTGAAAGAAAAATGCTGCAACAGTAGTGAGCCTCTGAGAATATATTTAGTTAATTTGCTCTTCTTACAGCCAATTTATTCAAGACAAATGAAACATTTATCATTCTTTAGCAGGTGCCTTCATGAGCTTCCACGTGACAACATTTTCAGTCCTATTAAAAGACATAGCTTGCAAGTAAAAACTCATTGCTGTTCAATGAAAAACACTTGGATGCCCACTGTTTTATTTATCTCTTGTAGAAACACCATTTAACTTTTTTGTTGAATAGAAAAATGCGTGCTGTTTTATAACTCACAAGATGATGTTATTTTATTCATACTAATTACCTAACACTTTCAAGGTTTCTACAAATAAGTAAATATCAAATGTTTAATGTTTATTAGTTTTTTGCCGTTAAAAATAATAGCCAGTTGAGAAATAGATGAATTTAACAGTTAAAGATATGCACACACGAAACATATAATCTGTGTGTACCATATCTTCACTCTTGGCGCAGCAATGTTACCAAAAATATTATCGTCTTTTACAATAATAAATGCAAGTTTTTGTTGAAACAACCATACAGTCATGCTATAGCCATGAATACTTGCTTGCAGCTTATCAGTTCTTTATCCATTCTATTCACAGGCATTTCAAGAAAGCCACAACATTCTGCAGACTCTAATGAGATCCAAAACAAAAGCTGTCAAAACACCCAAAACGTAAGTTCCCAATTCTTTTGCAAACCTCCGCAACTATTTATTATTTTAATATTTCCCGGAAAGGATTTCCATGTGTACATTTACATTATTTAGTGTGCCATATCAGTATAGTGGTGAAGTGCTTAGTCCAGCCAGTTTCTTATGGCGAATTCACACCAGGAAAGCACATGGTTCGCTTTCTTTTTTACGGACCAAAACCATTTGGTCTGTAAGTTTTTGGTGTTCTTCCTTTTCACATTGAAAATATATGGAAGTTCACAAAACACGGAGCTATCCAACTATGTGTTTGCGAAACATTTGGTCAATTAGAGGGCATTGATGCAACATTGATTCAACATGTACATAATTAGAAGACATTCCATCTCCCCATCGCTCCGTGTGAACTCTTACTCATGTTAGCCAACGTACTGCTACCCAAACAACATTTCCCATAATGCCAGTGGCTACAGAAGCCGGTTACATGCAAATACTTGTGTAATTTTAGCTTTGCTTCGCTTGGGTGCGATAATTGTTATATGGTTATATTGTGAGATTATCGTTATCGTGGGCCTGGTACCGCAAATTGTATGGTCATATTGGGGGAGGTTCCCACCGCTAATGTTCAGTTCATGCTTTAGTGGATTTTCGCAGGTAGACTGACTTCTTCCCTTACGTTTCATGTCGAGCAAAGTTTATGTGAGCGTGAGTGTGTGAGTCACATTGTGGTATGCTTCAGATCACATTAGTGAGAACAAATGGTATAGAAAATGGCTGCACTGTGCCGTAGAAAAGACAATGGTTGAGGCATTTGTATTCATAACTGCACTATTTGACATTACGATATCCAGCAAGTGCATCTTTGCATCGTTTTGGTTAAAGAATTATATTCCATAACAAACTGGATTGTTCTAACGGTTTGTACAGATTATGCGCTGCGCTGCACACTTTTGCTATACAGTCCCATTTCTGCTGCGTCTCGTCTAGGACTGCCGTGTGCATTCTCCGCATATGAGCATGCGTTTCTGCGGTTATGTCCAGTCGCAAACTTGCATATGCACAAGTCCGCATGTGTGTCCATAAACAAACCTCCATCTGTGCCTCCACAGCTGAACTGAGATTGCTTGGCCCTCTCCCTGCTTAGTCTTTCACATTCTCCTCCTTTCTCCGTCTGTAGTCCTCATCAACATCCACCCACACTGCAAAGACATCTGATGTCCTCCCTTACCCGACACCCTTTCTTTTTCCCCTGCCATGCTTCTTTGGTCACACCTTTCAAATTGAGTTACAGCCCACAGAGAAAAGTGTGGCACTACAACAATCACATGAGAGGCATGTGTTGACCACAGCGTGTCTCTTGTCAGGCTACGAATTGGGGGGTTCATGTTTTACAATGATATGTTAACCATCTATTTACACTGCAACAAAAACAGGCTCAAACACTATGGAAATTCATGCAACATAAAATTTTATCATATACTCTACGTTAGGTATAATGTGGATTTGTAACGAAATTTCTTGAATTATTGTGTTGGTTTCTTGCGCTTTTGTGTGTTTTCTTATAAACGTAACTTTAACAATCATGCTGAGAGAACAGCACTTTGCCCTAGTGCTTGGATTTTCTGGGTTTGACTTTGGCTGGGTGCATGCCTTTTGCTAGTGTATTGTTTTATCACAATAAATACTACGTCATTATCAGGAAGAAAGATGGGTGCAGGCCACACTGAATATTCATTACTCTCCTAATATTCCAATAGTCATCGCATTACAAAGCTGAAAACTGCTGCAGGACAATTGTTCCTCATGTAAGTTTTATTTTTGTATGTTATTTTTTATTGGCTTCCCAAACTACTGGATCCTATACCAAACCCAAGATGAAATTTTTTATCTTGAGGATATTTCTTAGTTATCATTACTATAGATCATCCTGAAAACATATTGTGCGACCAGCACAACACCCGAGATGAATGCAGCAAAAGTAATAAATAATTCTGAGGCGCATTGCTCGTAGCAATACTGCAGTAAGAACATCTCCGAGCTAAGTTAACCACTTTCATCTCTTTGTTTAAAATGAACCATTGCATTACGTTTCCCACATTTCCCCCCCTCTATCAATACATTGTGTCCGCATGCCTGAGCTGTTGTTTTCCTGGAGCAAGTTTGTTTGATCTAATATAACTAAAATGCAGGTTTCGAAGGTTCAATATTGAATTCCTCCCCCCCAAAGTGCATTTAAAACATGCACTAAATGATTGAAAGGCAGCAGACCAGAAGGTTTTTTTTTTTAAATGAGAAAAATTAAGATTAGCTTCAAAAGCAAAACATTTCAGGCTTCGCGGTTGAGAGAATACAAAGCCAGTAATCGAGTAAAAAGTGTGTCAAGGAAAGGTTAAAGAAGGCCTCGCTGTTCTTTCCGCCTCAGGTAAAAATGAGGAAGAGGACGAGTAAACAGGAGAAAAAAGGATGGCGAGGGTCATTAAATTGGCTAGGCGTGACCATCAGGAACATTAATGCTGTCCGCTCTGCTTTCTTCAAACTGCTCCCTCTTTGCTTTGAACACCTCTTTTCTTCTCTGTGAGCTACCCCGACTCCCAGCTTCCGCAGCTATTATAGAACCTGCGCTGGTAATTACACATTTCCCAATTTCTGATGTCGCTTCAAAGCATTGAGTCTTTCGACCAAAGCAAACTGCAGAGCTGCGCTACAAAGCCGAGCCTTTAGGATAACTGCAGCTATATATTTGTTTTCTGGTGGTTACTAATTCAATTAATGTCAAAAGCCTTTCAGCCCACTTGAAAGAAAATTGTCTTAAAACTCCGCCTTTATTATACCTGTGAATTCCAATATTTCCTCCCAGAAAAGCAAAGTTTTATTCGACTCGCAGTATGCACGTCTCTATTATGTTGGGTTGAAAGGATGTGCTACATTTTTTATCGATTGAGTTGTAACGCCTGCATCAAAAGGGATTAGCTTCCCAAATCCGCATAAACGCCTCTTTCTGAAAGTATTTGATTGGATTGCCACCTCATGAAAATTAAATGTACTTTGCCGTGTTGCTCATAAAAAGTCTGAGTCATGCATGGGGAGCTATTGATGACAGAGGAAGTTTGAACATTCGAGTAAATAACTGTGACAGCTCGCACAACAAACGCTGACAAATGTAAAACTCAACAGTCAGCCTCCGAGGCCTTTTCGTCTGCAGATGAATCTCATTTAATGGCCTGATTTACTTCATTGTTCTTTCATTGTCTTTGCAGAATCAATCTGAAGTGCTTTCGGAACGTTGTTCCAAACAGAAACAAAACTCCCGTGTGCGTTGAGGTTGTAAGCGTACCGATTATCGGACTGAATTTGAATATCCGGAGAGATTATTCTGTGGTTTTTGACATGATACGGGGTGATTCAAATAGAAAGCACCAAAATCAGCGCGCAGGCAATAAATAATTCAAATAGGAGAAACTTTACTAAACTCTTTTTGTAGACATGCTGTGAACTTGACTTCAAGTTTTATTTCGTGTTTTACAAGGCCTCAATTGTGCCAGCACAGACAACAACAAGTCAATTTGAGAATTCCTCCCAACACACCTCAGCAGGACACTACTCACGGAATTGATTGCAGCTGTTCTTCAATTTTTCATGTCATCAATATTTGCTTAAGTTTATGTTGCATCACGTTTGGAAAGTCTTCTAATATTGGCTTGCTGTTGTCTGTGCCGGCAATTGTTATTGCTTGGAATTCATCTGCGCCCCGCTTTCTACTCTAGGTAAAGTGTGATATATTTTTTGTTATTGTTATCATGTAGCAAAAAAAACCTAGTGACTTTAAGTTTAAGTATCTAATATAGACGACACACATTGATCTTTCAATGAATGATGGCTGCAAATGAAAACAAGTGCCTTGTAGAAAGTGGAATAATTCACAAGAAGCCACAACACTGAAAAGTGCACACTACAGGAACTTTATCAGCAACTGAAGGAAAGTAAAGAAATAAGAATTTGGAGTTTGGAAGTGCAGTGAACTTATAGTTGTTATTATTCCTTCTATTTTTATGCATCCTCATTTTTGTGTTTCCAGTAGTTTGAATGCTCTCTGTCAATATTCTTTGCGTATCAATTATGGTTAGTTAGGTAGAGGAAACTTTATATTATCTGCGAAGCTCTGATATTTGACCGCCATGAATACCTATGTATATGAATAAAATTACTAAATTAAAAATCACCTGCATATTACTATATGCGCCATGTTAGGTCTCTAAAATAAAAATCTACATCTGTAAATTGCTTAAACTAATATCAGACACTGAGCAATTTAGATCAGAAAAGGTGCTTCTTTATATTTTAGTTTACTCTTTTCAGTCCTCGCCCTTGTCAGAGTCACTTGAGCCCTTTGCGCAATTGCGCCAATGTTGTTTACTTGTCAAGTATGCCCATAATGCCGCATGATCCAAAGAAGCAACCTAAAGAAGCGCAAAGCAGGTAGGGAAATCATGACTACACAACCAACATCTATTTACTGCATGTGTCCAGAAGCTTTTCATGACATCCCAGCAAGTAAAAATGCCACCATAAGATGTATGCAACTGAGCAGAATGCATTACAGTTTAAATCACACAATGCAGACTGAATTCTCTTCAATTCAGACAGTTTTGTAGTAAAACGGCTTAAATGAGAGTTTTATAGTGCAAATGGCTTGTTAGCTCTTATTTAAAGAGAAGATATTTATTAGTCATCTTACGATTTGTGTTTTGTTCATCTGACTGATACAGCCCTTTAAATGTAGTTTGTCAAACTTCACAGTCTTGTTACGTATGAAGTTTAAGGCCATCCTGAGACAGTTCTCTTGATGGAAAAGCTTCAACGTGGCAGCGAAAAAAAAAAAGAAATGGGGCCACGGCTCCCGCAGGATCCCCTTCCTCTCACCAAAGCTCAGTCGGGCCCTGAGTTTAATTAGATTCTGATATCAAGCTTTTTCCCTCCTATGCTTCCATTCCTCTTCAACATGCGTGAAATTGCATGGTCCTATCTATTATTTATTCACACTCATTTGCTTATTGTTTTTACGGAAGCCTTCGTTTGGGTCCTTGCAGCCCGGCTGCCTCCGATACGATGCTCTACTTCATCTCCCTCACCGCTCTGGCCCACCTCCTCTGCAGATCAACTCGTTTGCCGGTCGGGGGGGGAGCTATAGATTTTTTTTTTCTCCCTCCTTTCGCCCAATGACAGCACAGTGAGGTGCTATGAGAGCTGGGTGCTAATGAGCTGACTCTGCAATGCTGGGGAGATGCTCTATAACACAGAGGGGAGTGAGACGATGGAGCAGGCGTAGACTCAGAGGGGCCATTATGACCATGCAGCACAGGGGTTAGTGGGATGAGGAGCGGGCGAGGCATTTTGGCTCCGACAAGCAGCTCTATTCATTTGCCTCATCTTTTCAAATGACATCCCCAAATGTCAGTCTCAACTTCATTCCTTCCTCATTCATCTGCTCTCTGTCTGCTAATTGCAATTCAAAAGGGGGAGCTTATTTGTCAGCTCTGCACCATGCAGTATATGACCAATAAAAGGACCAATAAAGATACTTAGAGCAAGGCAATGCAGGCCGTTCTCTATTGTTTGATGTGCGACTCATCTTAACCCTTTCTAAATCAATTATATGGTCAGGAGTCAACATGCAAAGTCTGTAAATGCTTGACATTATGTTTCTTTCTAGGGCTAGTGATTGTTCAGTGTTGCCAGGGTAATTTGTTTAATATGCCATTGAAATGTTTGCAAAATTCCACCAGTGTCAACCACATCTATACGTGTTTAAAATAATGAGTAATGAATACATTTTCTCATCGAGTGCCATTGAATGCAATAGACCACATTTGTCAAAGTGGTGGCCCGGGGGCCAAATCTGGCCCGCCGCATCATTTTGTGTGGCCCGGGAAAGTAAATAATGAGTGCCAACTTTCTGTTTTAGGATCAAATTAAAATGAAGAGTATAGATGTATATTAAACTTCCTGATTTTCCCCCTTTTAAATCAATAATTGTCATTTTTTAATCATTTTTTCTGGTTTTAGTTCAAAAATCGTTTTGTAAAATCTAAAAATATATATGAAAAAAGCTAAAATAAACATTGTTTTAGATCTTTTAAAATACTGAATATTCAGGGATTTTAATCCAGTTCTTTTAATCCATTTATTTAAAAAAAATCTAAATATTATATCTAAAATGGTCCGGCCCAGGTGAAATCAAGTTGACGTTAAAGCGGTCCGCGAACCAACCCGAGTCTGACACCCCTGCAATAGACGAACCAGTTTTGTTCTAAAAATGAGCTATTTTTACATTAACCACACACACTGTCAAATTCCCATGTATGGCACTGAATCTATACTGTAAGAAAAAATAAGTTAAAAAAAATACAGTAATATACTGGCAGCTGTGGTTGCCAGAATTTTACTATTAAATGTAAAATACACGTTAAAACAGTGAGTACCTTCAATAAACGTACTTTCGTAGATTGTTTTTAAAAACTAAAAATAATCCTTGTAAGAATTAGATGTTGCTGATTGTGACAATGATATCAAGTTGAATCTCTTTTCGTCCCGCCTTCTTGGATTCAAACCCGCAGTGTTACCTTGGCAGTCAAACGTGCTAACTGCTGAGCAACTGGTAGACAGTAATGTAAATAATATTCCCTGAGAATTTAAGAGGACTGAGCTATTAGCGCTGTACCCCAGACCCCAGAAGTGATGGCATGGGTTTAAACCCCAGGTGGGAAGGGGGTGGGGGAACAAGAAAGTAGACACTATTACATAAGACAGTTATGCATACATTCTTTTTGCAGTCATCTTATGCAAAAGAACTGTTCAAATTTAGTTCTTTTTGCTGTTAATTTGATGCGAAATGTATCGTTTTCGGATTTTTCTATCGGTATAATTCTAGCGATGAGAACTTTAATGGAAATTCAACAAGTTTTTTAGCGCAAGGGAACTTTTTTTTCCCATGCTTTTACAAATTCAAAATAGGTGATGAGGTGTGATCATGTTTGCTGTCTATGCGACTTGCTGCTGGATGTTTCATACCTGTCAACCTCTGCCGATAACTGCCCTTATAAATGATTATGATTCCCCTTACAAACCCCCCAAAAACCTTACAAACACCGTACGAGTCGTACGGTGTTTGTAAGTTTTTTTGGGGGTTTGTAAGGGGAATCATAATCATTTATAAGGGCAGTTATCGGCAGAGGTTGACAGGTATGTGTTATTGTCACTTCGTTCAGACCTGAAATCTTGATTGATGAAGTCGGCATTGCTTGACTAATTAGTCCTAGCGGATTGCTCTTCCTTGTTATTTGCTGTACAAAATGCAAAACGTGAAACTGGGCTTTTTTTTGTCGAAGCAACACTTTCTCAGGGAACAAATTGCTGTGATGGCTTTTTTTTTCTTAATCTAGTAGAAAATGATTGGACGTCTATTGCTGTCGTTGTCATTGAAACCTGCTAATTCGATGCCTGCAAGACCAATTGAATTAAATGTAGTGTGTATTGCTGTCAATTGCAGTGAATGAGTTAAGTCAATTTCTTAACGCTGAGTGCGCACGTATTGCGGTAATGGAGATCCACTCACACGCGTGGGTGACCGAAAAGCTGTTGGAGGACTCCAAGTTGTCCACGTTGTAGTTGAGGTGGAAAGGCTTCTCGGTGGTGTTTTGGTTGGTGTTGTAGAGTTGGACCGCAAACCTGAAGGCGCTGTGCTCCTGCACCGTGGAGCGCATGAAGAGACCCCCTGCCAAGATGAGTGACAACCCCCCCATTACATCAATCGCCTCACTTTTAGCTTGTTATGAGTAAAATCACCATGCATTTCAAATTTTATCTCTATCTTTAAAAGCGATGTCCGTTTTTTTTTAGCACCGGTTTAAACGCACGTCTTTTTTTATGCACATGCTTTCTTTTAATCCGAATAAACAATTCCCCAGAAGGCTGCAGCATTTTCAAGACTAACTTCGTCTTATCTCCACCGCGCACATTTTACTGCTGAATAAAAGTCGCGCATCTGCGCACAATTCGCCGCTGTTAAAAAAAAAATCACTTACCGATATTAATCTGATTAGGAAATCCCGTTGATGCCGTGTCGATGAGCGCCAGTAGCAACAGCGTCAGGCTTTGTGCCATTTTGGCCACCTCCAACCTCTGTTCAACTCCTTGGGAAGAAGATGGGCAAATGCATATGGTCGGGAAAGCTGAAGATGGGAATCCGGCGGACAGATGATGGTCGCTCACAGTGCACCAATAATGTTCATTGAGGTGCACGAGAGAGAAAAAAAGAGCGATGGAGAGAAAGGGGGGGAGGGAGATAGAGAGAGGGGGGGGAGAGATAGAGAGAGAGTGCGGAGGGGTTCTGATTGGACCAATGTTGGATAAACTTGATGTGACATTAAATAAAAGGCACCAACCTGCTACTTTACGACAGCCTCGAATAACCCCCGCACTTGTCCGTATTAGACCAATCAATAGAAAGCACTGCAATCTTTGGTGGCCAATAGCTAGCCGTATGCCAGTGTGACCATTCCAGCTGCATCCTGCAGCAACACTTTTTTTCTTTTTCTTTTTTTGTGCAAATGATAGTGATCCTGGATATAGTTTGCATCATTTTCTGACCATTTTATTAGGATCTTTTCATCAAAGTCAAAGGCAGGGCACCACTTTGGTGGGCTTTGTCTATCCATTTTCTATAGCTATCTACTCATTAGGGTTGCAGGTGGGCTGGAGTTTATCTCAGATGACAGGCTCATAGTGATTTATTTTTTAAAAAATGCACCACGAATTAGACATAACAGGGATATTGATGTAACCGATATTTGATAACTGGTAATTGTGAAAAAAATGCTGGATTACTGGATTATTAATTTGACGCACAAATCCTATTTGAACTGTTGGGAGAAACGTTTGATGTAATCTCTTTAAAAGCAAATAATTGCATTTTTTTTATTGTATTTGAGAAAGAAAGGGGTCGCAGAAAATTTGTTATATTATCACATGATTGACTTGATTCTCAAAATTGAGCAGATTCCAGGAAAAAGTAAATACATCCAAATGCACCACTGGAAACCAAACACACCGAGCATGAATATTTATATCTTTATGCTGGTTAATGCAGGAATGAAAGGAAAGCGGTCCAAAAGAAATGTAATATACATTATAAGGTATTCCGTGTGTGTAAAATTTGCCATCCTCTAACCTCAGATGCCTGGCTCATAGTGATTTATTTTTTTTAAAAATGCATCACGAATTAGACATAACAGGGGTATGAGTAATTGAGACAGGATAGTGATGTAACCGATATTTGAAAACTGGTAATTGTGGAAAAAAAACGCTGTGGATTATCAATTTGACGCACAAATCCTATTTGAACTGTTGATGTAATCTCTTTAAAAGCAAATAATTGTATTTTGTAATGTATTTGCGTAAAAGAGGGGTCGCAGAAAATATGTTATATTATCAAATGATTGATTTGATTTTCAAAATTGAGCAGATTCCAGGAAAAAGTAAATACATCCAAATGCACCACTGGAAACCAAACACACTGAGCATGAATATTCATATCTTTATGCTCTCCAAAAGAAATGTAATATACATTATAAGGTATTCCGTGTGTGTAAAATTTGCCATCCTCTAACCTTGGGCTCATTAAACCATAACTACTTGTAAATTAATCATGAGCTTCAGGAAGACATGTTCTTTTATCCATGGCCATACCTTACATGTAAAGCAGAAATTAGTAGTACACTGTCTTCCCATTAATTTAAAGATTTGACCAGTTCCCGTTAGATTAAAATGTATACTCTGTGCAAATATATAATAATTTTAAATTTGAATACAGGTATAGTTTAACCGTTTTCGCTTCCTTAATCGAACAGATTAAAAAAATGTTCTACACAAGTGCAAACTATAATAACAATCACTCCCCCCAAGTTCATAGACTTTTCAGCAAAGCAATGATTGATGTATCCATATTCAAGTTTCAATTACGACGAGTTTGCTCTAAATAATGAATGTTAATGAATGTAATCGACAGAATCTTTCATGATGTGAAAGATGAAATGATCCGTATAATGTAATGCGGCCGAGGCGGGGAAAAAACACTACAGTTTATGTTTGATCTGACTTGTAAATTGATTTAGGTATTCAGTAAATTGTATATATATAAAAAAATAATGAATAATGGTAGGCACAGGCTCCTAAAAGGGTAGGTGACCCCTTCTGCTTGGCAGAGAACATGTATGAGTTGGAAGTGTACTCGAGACGAGTGCTCACTGCACACTGTCCTGTCTAAGGTCCCGGAATAGACTAGCATCCCATATATAGGTCAGCAGAAGTGTCTGCCGACGAAAAAAAAATACATTACATCATCATTACGGTCATATTGGTTAATATATATAATGATTTTCACACGTCGGGTCATGGGTCAAATAGAGCATATGGGATGCGTCTTAAAATTAGAAGAGGAATACACTACGCAGTACTGACAAGAATGAAATACATTTGAACAATTCTGGCAAATAATTATTTGTCAACATCACCAGGTGTTTGGGTAACTGCAGCCGTCTGTTGCAAATTACTTTGGCACCTTAAAACTAAAGAGGCAACAACACATTGAAGCTTTATGTCGTCAGTCAAAAGTGATGATTCCATAGTATAAGCCATTTAAGGCGATCATCCAAATGTGGGCCTAATTTATGTATAAATACAATGACGATCTAAGGCCCTTTTGGGGGGAATATATATATTGCACACGAAATAATCAATTCCAGGATCCAAGCATCGTCATTTTACACATTAAAGACTTCCACATGTACTTTTGAACGAATAATTTTACATGTTTTGCAACACTGGCCAAGTTCCTTAAACCAGTACATTTGTGATGAACCGAGTTAAAATTTTGTAAATTCGTTCACAAGAAAAGTCTATTGTTTGGCTTTGTAACTACATTTTCAGTCAATCAGTGTCCTAAATGCAATTGAATATGTTTAGATACAGTATTATATATCCATTCACAAAGGTGTCCTCCAGGGCTTTGTTTTAAGTACACTTTTACATATGATCTGTGTGATTAACCTTGCCCAAAATGTGTTAAATTTAGCACTCTATTTTTCTTTAACCTAATTTCTACTATCATGATTTAATATGCATACCTTGGCACAGTCCGCATTTGGCTCATACTATAGCTTTTTGTGAAGCTCTCAACATTGTGAGTTGTAGTCTGGTGTTGGATGACCTGCAGTTGGCAACCTGTAGTTGTACACATAATTTACGTGGCAATTCTTGGTCTGGTTTCCCTTTATCTGTGTGGTTTCATCAGGCAAAGATAAATGTGTTAAACTATCAGAATGAGTTTCAACTTTCTCTGCTAAACACTTAAATGTGAATTGGGGGAGAAACTCAAAAGTTCCCTGCACTCTCAGGCTGAAATATTTTGCAGAATGATGTAAAAATCAAGGATGTGGTCTCTAAGTTTTGTTTCAAATCTGCAATCTGAAGTAGTTTCAATAAAATTTAGTTTAATTAAAGTTTTTAACAATGGACCGAGGTGGATGCTAATTTTCAACAGTTTTAATCTAAAAAATGGTTTAGTTCTACATCAGAAAATGAAAACAAAGATAACTGATGTATTTATTCACTCCCTTGAATCATACTTCCTCAAATGTGAGCCCATTATTTCCCTTAAAGTAACTTCTAGTGTATATATAACTCACACTCTCATTCTTCCATTGGTGTATTGACAGTTTTGTGCACCTTTAGAAGTAGTAATGATTTTTTCTGAAAATATTGACCACATTTAATCTCTTATGTCTAACTTCCCAAGTTCAACTCCAAAGCAGTGCATTTAATGCCTTTGACTGGTCACATAATCAATTAACTTTATGTAATGCCAGTATTTTTGTAAACCTTTTCCACATTATTTTGCAACGTGAGGGAGGTATTAAAAGGTGGATAAGTTAAGTCCCCGCTGAAGGCCGGCATACCAAACTCACCACCCACCACTGCTATTCAGAAATCATAGAAATGGTCTTTACCAATGAAAAAGATTGAGTTATTATTGTGCAAAGGATGCCGTTAAGCAAGCATTATGCAGCTTAAAGGCAGTGAAATTTAGGCAGCTTCTCCAAGAGTCAATCAGTCTTGGCCAGATGTTGGAGGTTGATAAGAGACTCCAAAGGAGCTCTTGCTTATTCTGTCAGTGCATCCTTCTGTGAAAATAGCTGTAGGAAGACGGAGCCAAAAAAATCTCTTACAATGCCGCAATCTCTCTCCTGTAAAGTCACAATAAATATACTGTTGGTGAATAAAAGATTACATGGCATAAAAATAAAACTCTTCACTAGGGTACAACATGTTAAAATGTGATTGTGAAGTTCCTCACTGGCACAAAATTTGGGGGTGGAGATCGCTACAGACACCAATTTCACCACCGTAATAGTAGCGTATCACAAAAGCTACACTATCCAGTAACTCCAGTGTGATGGAGGCCATGTTATCAGCTACAGAGGCTGACACACTTCAGTCTCTTTGCCTTTGGCTTTGTGCCGTCACAAACATGGGACCATAGCAGTCAGTGCACCGTGGCATGAAGACATCTTAACCACATGAGATTTATCTGCCTAGTGCACCAATGGGAGACATGTGCACAATGACACAAAAAGGTATATCACCGGATTATTCTTGGGCTGTCCGCCCATATATATAAAAAAAACAAACAAACATGAAAAGAATCAATAAACGGGCAATATGTACAAAAAAACAGCTGATTGCCCAGTCCTAAATTCAGTTTCTGTGTTGCATTTGCAAAATGTTTTGCTTGTATAGTATATTTGTAGTCATCCCTTGGTGCATATAGATGTATATGCTGTATATAAGACTGATTTGCCTACATATATTTCTTTTCTTTCTCCACCTAGCCTGGTATATTCTAAGGATGTATTTGCGTTGATCCTCTGAACCCGATTAAAAAATAATCCACCACCAAATCCATGGGTATAGAATGTGGAAATAGAGCCTTTATTGGTTTGGATCAGTAAAATAAAATTGCTTGAAATATACTGGAGGTGATTAGAAAGTAAAAGAAAGCAGCATTATCTGCATTTTTCTGGTATAATCCATATCCATTGGGCTATTATATCATTTTCATAATGGTTTATGGGTGTTTCTCTTTGTATGAATACCTAATTGGAAGGAAAACAAACTGGTTGCTTCAAATAATGCAAAAGGTGAGGCAATTTCCCATTAATAGCAAGTGATCCTTTTAAATAATTACTAGCATTGACTGTCTCACCTAACCACAGCAGTCCCATGATAGATGCTCCAGCTATTATGAGTGGTTAAAACAATTATACAAATGCAAAAAGGAAATCAATATTCACAATGATGATATATGTATATGCATGTAATTACACAGATTTAAGGTTGGTCCCCCACTCCTACATTTGCATTTATTAGTGCAAACACAAGGAGCATTTAGGGGACCTGAATTGTAGTCACTAATGAAGACAAGATTCCTGTTTGTAGATGGCGGAAAATATAAATATTTATTACGCATTCCCCATTTAGTACATGCCATCATCCTAATTGTATTTCCTTTGATTTCCAAAATGCTGTCTGTATGAGAGCACCGTCCAAGGTCAGCTACTACACCATAATAAATGTTGAACATTCTGCTGATACCTTGCCGCTACGGTTCTTAGTAATGCAGTCCACATACTAGCAGTTATAATAAAACATTCAGTAGCCAGGAGGATGAATATTACATGTCATTAATAGATCAAAGAATCGGGAGGTCCGGCGGTTTTATGTTTGCTGTCTATGCGACTTGCTGCTGGATGTTATTGTCATTGTCACTTCGTTCAGACCTGGAATTTCGATTGATGAAGTCGGCGTTGCTTGACTAATTAGTTCTAGCGGATTGTTCTTCCTTGTTATTTGCTGTACAAAATGCAAATAACGCTGTAATATGCTAAAAGACTACAGGAATCCATAAGCTTAGGGAATCTTGTCCTGTCAATCAATACCAAATTGGATTTGCAACATAATGTCAAGTCAGCTGTATTTCTGTGAATTCATTTCACAGATAAAACCGTAATCAAGCTAATGTGGTTGTCTCAGCGGAATAGTTGGAGTTTAAAAAAAAAGATTAAAAAGCCACGCTGTGAGGGAATCCAGAGCTTTGTCGTTCATGATACTGACAAGATATCTTGTCTGTATAGATTTGAGAATGAAGTACTGCGAATCCAACGTGTTCATCGGAATATAGTATGTAATGTACATTCTCTACACATTGATACAAATTTGCATAAACCCACATAATGTGCTGTCAGAGGCAGCAGTGGGAGGCAGCGGACGGCGAAGAAGAGTCTTTGTTTGTTCAGTTTGATATGCAGATAGAGGAGAAATGATATTAAGATGGCTGTGAGGCCCCCGCCAACCTGTAAAACATAACCTTCAGCCTTAGCTGTAATCTGTATGCATGTCTGGGCCAACATGCAACTCACATTGCATTTAATATGGAAATAAAGGAGGAGCATAAACCAAATGTGCGATAGCGTTTGCATTTTTGCACTTGCAATGACATATAACTCAAGTGCTCCTAATCTTAAAGTGATGGTGGAATCACAGACTTTATATACTGTGCATAGTTGACTAAAAAAAATCATTGTCTTTAGGGAGAATTAAGAATCCCTTCATCAAGTTCTTGTTTATTGTAATGATTGCTGACTGAAAAGTGCACAAAAAATACCAGAGAAAAAGGGAAACACTTCTAGCGGTTAGTAGTGTTTCCCTTTTTCTCGAGTATAGTGGGACAAGACTTGTCTCCCTGCATACAAGGTGTGAATTATATATTAAGTCAGACTGCAGATGCGCATGAGTGCATTATTTACTGATGGCGGCAGAAGAAACACAGATGCTCTTGAATGTTCAGTGTGCTGTTGACAGCTGTAGAGGTTGTTCAAGAAGGCTTTGATTCACTTCTATATGGAGATTAAACATGATGTATGCTGTTAACCAATGTTAGACCATATGTTTTTTGCTCTGAAAATAGTCAATTATCTGCATGTTTCTGTGTTCATGCAGAAAACAAGTGCTTTTGTCAAAATAGCCCAATTATGGAGGATTACGACACTTTATATCCAATATCCCAACCCTCATGGATTTCAGCCTATTAAAACAGGGCGGTCCAATCTGATGAAAATGAGCCACACCTTTCTTAACCACTGGGCTAACATGGAGTACGACTTTTGTTACCATGACAACGAGGGCCAGAGCTTGTGATTTGTGAAGAGGCAAGTGACTTGTATAAGCAAAAAAACACCTGGAATTGAAAGGAAAAGTGAGCACTCAAGAAAAAAAAACAGATTTGCAGACATTTGAGCACTTGAACACTAAATTTAGAATTGTGGTTCACTGTTTAAAAGAGCGCAATCTGCTCTCCTTTTGACTTTTTCATCGGTTTGGAGTAAGTGTGGACAAACTATCGTTTGTCCAGAGAGCTTATAATTATTGGCAGGGAAACACAATGTGAGAGCACTATGCAATATAAAAGTTCATTTTCCCTAACTGCTCCGCAAACTGGTTTGTCGAGCCCAATCACAGTTCAGAGATGGTAATTTGGAGATTTTTTGTCCCCTGTGCGGAGTTTGCATTTCCTCTATATTTATCCCAAACTCCCAAAACACATGAAATGGTAATTAAAGACTGTAAATGGTGACAAATTCTGTCATCCACAAAGAAAACGATCCATTGCAGATTTTTTTTCCACACGATCACACATTCCGTTCAAGCTATACCGCAAATCTGCATGAAAAAGAAAAAAAAAAACATCTATGTAGCGGTGGCCTACGATTGAATATGACACAGTTGGTGCAGTTTCACTCGTATTTTTAACTTTACTTTCTAGTGACATTTCCATGACAAGCTCCAGGTTATAAACTATTCTCACATCACTTTTCCTGAACACCACATTTCGCTTTCGAATCATTAAATTTTCACAGATATTCTCCTTTCTTCTGGAGGTTAAATGTTTCAGATGTGTCATCCCTGTGATGCAACTCGCTCCGACAGAAGCCGTTATTGCTCAGTCCCCAGTCCCTCTGCGTTGCATGTACACATATGCCCTTGTAAAAACAGCCCTGATGCATTTCTATTTATTTGGTGAATTGGTGGCATTTGGCGCCGTAGAAGAGCTCATTTATTGGACATGAAAGCTGATTATTGGTAAAGACAGCTAGTGTGGGAACAAGAAAGGCAGAGGAAATCCAGAGAAGATAGAGTTGGATTGATTTGCCTCAGAGGAAACAAATGGCCCTGTCACAAGGTTGGAGGGTTATAATTTATCCTGTGGTGAGGGCCCGGTAAACCACAATTGTTGTTATAATTTGGCAGATAAAACATAACCAGCTGAACTAAAACCTTGTGAAAAATATTTAATTCTAAAAATATGGAAACTTGGAAATTAACCTTCTGGAGAAATTGCTTGGAGACGCTTTTCTCCGCACGTTAGGTCACTTCCTGTTAATTTTATTGCATTTTAGGGTCCCTTCCTGTTGTTTTGGGGGGTTTTCCGAAAAAGTTTTATCTCATATTGGTGCACTTTCTGTTGGTTTTTTTGGGTAGGTTTCTGGTTTGTCAGGTTTTTTTCAGAAGTCTTTGACACACTTATTTTAAACCCCTTTCACCTGACATTTGAAAATGTTACATTTTGCAAATGCTAATCTTGTTAAACACCTTCAAGATTATCATGCTCATAGCATAAATTAGGTTTTAGGTTTATATTGTCATTCTTTATATCAATATAGTATGTGTGCATAGGTCTTACTAGGGAACCGAGTGCATGGCATTCAATAAAATCTTGCACGGCAGGATAACATATTCAGTATATATATGGAAGCTCTTAGATAAGAAAAAAATCAGCCTGTTCAGCATGTTCAGCAGCCGTCTCACTCTCATCTCTATATTTATTATAATATTGCCTCGTTTTTACGTAAAAAGTTAATGGGCTCCTGATGTATCTACTAATGTTGCAAGCTAAGATTAAAAAGATCACAAATGCTCACCAAAAGTTGCTATAACTATAGAATATATATTTTTGAAAAATCTTAAAGAAAACATACATTTAAGACAATAACTTGATTGGATTTAGAGCATAGCATAGGCAGTTACAGTTCATCTGCCACAGTTGAACAACAGCTAATTAAATATAAAATAGCTCATTAAAAATGCTGACAAAATGCAGCTCTTTTACGTGGGCATTTTGCTTTTTGTAAAATATTATAATGAACGTGCTTAGCAACAATATTGCTCTCTTAATCTTTTTTTAAACTTAATCGCATCATTGTGGTTGTTAAATCCAAACAATGTATCCTCCTCCCCTATTTTACTTGTTAACAGTCAATTCAACATTAAAAATGCAAGCATTCTATTTCATAACTCAACTTCTAATTTCCATTTACTCAGTAGGGCGCCAAAGCGTCATGTTGTGTACTGCTTAAGATTTGTGTGTCTTGTTCACACACACTCATTCTGACACATGGCTAGAAGTAAGAAGTAGGAAGCATTCAACTAACCCAAAGACGACATGCCCTGCTGATTTGATCAAGTCCCTCTTACACCGAATGTTAAATGAGGACTGTCAGGGGTTGAACGCTTCCGCCAAGTGTTTCCTTTGCTGTTCTACGACTTCTTCAAATTTCTAAATGAAACCTTCCAAACAAATTCAAAATAGTCGGATGAAAGAAAATCACATGATTGTTTTCTTTGAAACCTTGTGAGATGAGCGTTCAATGTGGACAAATGTTATCCTTGTGTGGTAACCTGTCAAGCTACTGCAATAATTGGCAAAGGGGCTTATATACTGCACTCAAAAGGCAGTCAGCCAAGCGATCTGTAGCAAAATGATGTATTACAAGACAGGCCCAATTTGCAGTACATTTAGACCACATATATGTTAGCTAGACCTGTATGATTAAAGCTAAATCTCAGACCGATGCGGGCGACTATGGATTAGTTTCTGCATAGTTTTTGTTTGAAAAAATAAAATAACATATATAACTTTCTAATATAAAATCCTAAATCACAAACGAACTACTCTTTCCAAATTGTCCCTGCTCTCTGTAGGTTGACTGTGCTTTCATCAAAAATGGACTGAGTACTGATCTGAAGTGGAGCAGAGAGTAGACTGCCCACTTGTGAGGCACTCATGAAATGTGTTAGATGGTGCTCTTGGTGGGAGCACTAGCTTTCAAAGATCAGAAATGATTGGGCATTCAAAGGGCGTTTTTAGTCAGAACACAGCCCAGACAGTAGGTGCACATGTAAGTGGTAACTTATCTGTGAAATCAAGGCTCTCAATATTAGCTCTTTACTATACAGTTAAGAAGAAGCTTCACATTCATAGACAAATTGTTCCAGTTAAAAATAAAGAAATCATTTTATAAGGTGTTAGAGATCTTCCTTGATATCCCGGATTGGGTGAAATTAGCCACCATACCCGTTTAAATTGAGATGATAAGATCTCAGCTCAGCTGTTTGACAGAAAACAAAAACGCCATTAGGTATTGCAGTGTAACACAACAGCTCAAATGGTACAATCTGTTGATATCACAATTTAATTCTCTTGAGTACTGAAAAGGTCCTTTTAGTGCAGACTGTTCCATGTAAAATGTACCTTAGCTGGACAAAGATACACTGTCTGAGTGGCTACAGTCCTCCACTCCTCGATTTTTGATAGCTGCTTTTAAGTATTAGTCTTTTTTCTCTCTACCTGAGGCAAATTTTGAACAAAAATGTTTGGAATCCAGTTTGCACCTATATGTCAATGCATGTCCACAATCCATACATTTAAAATGCAACTCAGGTACTGGCAACTGCCGCAGGGATGTGGGTTGATGTATTCCCGGTTGCTTCGCTCTAAAAGAGGAGCTAGAAGGATCTGTCAGACTGGGTGGACAATCCTCGAAGTGGGTTGCTACAAAGATGCCATTTTCACTGTCTCAGTTGGCTTGTTATGACAGGCAGCCATTATTTCAAACCAGTTCATAGCATAGCAAAACAAGGCTGGATTCAGATGGGTTACTGTCAAATTTAAGGACTATCTTCACACCAGAGGCTTTTTACTGTTGTTTATGGCTTGTAATGTCAATGAACCAACACTTATTATAATTTATTGGAATATTGTAAACTATTAAGCACTCAAATGAATTTAGAAAGTATACATAGTACTTTGGGATTAACTATAAAAAGATGTTTTGAAGCGATAAATAGTTATGTTGTTATGAAATTAGTTTTTCTTCCTGCTCTAGTCGGAACAGTGGGGAAATTAAAGCACACCTTTTGAGCATGTCAACAGAAAGGAGAAAAGAAATATTCAAACTATATGGATGACTTAAAATCTTTTACACTTCCCCAAATTTAATAGGCTGCCTTATTTATGAAATCCTGATGTGCTTAATGAGCTCAAACCAATTGGTTGCAGTATAACTGTTATACTGCTCAAGGAACAGGCTCACACATTCATAATTCATCAAACACCTCAATGAAATAAATTATATATTAGTCAATGAATAAACACTAATTACAATGTTAAAAGATTTATAATAAAAAAAAGACATTCACTCCATTGATACACTAATGTGCCTTATTTATGAAAAGAAACTAATTCATTGATGGTGCAGTTTTTATTCCATTAGACTTTAGAATCTGATATCTAGAAGTGAAATCTTTAGATAATAATGCTACTTTATACAAAGTTCTGCTTGCTTAATCCATCAATTACATTTTCAATCAGTGAAAACAAACAACAATAATATTTTCTAGCTGCACCTGTATCACATCCTTCTCCCATACCTGTTCAATTGTTTTAATGTTGGCTGTACCAAGCCAATGAATTATTGTGACTGTCTGCACTTTACAATTTGGCATTATAGTAATGTTCTATGAGGAGTTAATCAACTCACAAGGACTATACGGCTTTTTCCAAACACAAACTAGAACTTACTTTGTCTTGCTTCCGAATTATTGAACATGCCTGAATACTGAAGAAATGTGGCGGTACCGTGGTTGCTGACAATCCATGCTGCATCACTCGGCGGTCTTAGATTTCATACACGCAAACACACAGATTGCACACAAGATACCAATAAGAGAGCTGAACTTAATCTTTTAAGAATAACAGCTTGATGCACGTTTGCTTGTAACATAGAATAGTCAACATCCTGTTGTGGTTGTAACAGCCTTGTGAATGTTAAAATCTTACTATGAACATTGACTGTGCAGCGACCGAGTCTAACGATGGAGGAAGTTTGAGATTGGAGCTAATTTATTCTTGGCAGAAGTCAGATAGTCTCACAGAACACCAATTCTGTTTAATGGACATCGCATGAACAATAAGAATGAGTATTGACACGATTATTTAAGGAACTGCCAAGGTGCAGAGGCACAGCCTTTATAGAGATCTAGTCCTCCTGTGAACACAAGTTCCATAATGATCTCCGAAGGCCTGAGAGGATGAGCAGCCGAAATCGTGTTAACCATGAAAGCTCCATCTGACATCCAGACTTCACAGGCACACTTCAGCAAGCTGATCTCCTCCTCCAGCAGCGATAATTGCTTCATCAACCGAGAAACGTCCTGACCCTCCCGTAGTCTCTTTGAAAAACTCTGCATTTGAGTTAGTTAACTTGTTTTTTTTGTCCAGGTCATCATGTCTTCTCTTCCATCTCATGCATTTGAAAACTTTACGAATGGTCTGGATAAAAGAGGGTGAATTGAGTGCCTGGCAGTTGCAGAATATATGCATATGTTCATGTTCATTATTATTTGGGTTCATTAGAATGGAAGGTGATCTGGGATGAAACCGAGATTAATGATAGTGTCAAGTGCTGGACACCTAGGCTGTTGTCAAATTTTGTGCCAGATCACCCAAAGTTGTTCTAATTAGTTTCAAGTGAGAGTTGAACTTATATCCAAAATGGAGTTTAAGTATTGTGAGGTCCTGTTTAGATATAAGAGATGATTGCAGTGAGAGATTGACAGGCAGATTGCGAAACGTTTGCAGTGATGCACTCTGTATTGGTCTGTTATGGTCAAGTGGGAGGTGATTTTTATTTACCAATACATTCCCCTCCTTACTCAAAGTAAAGAGTTCTGGGTCATGAACAAAAGGACACGATTGCAGATAAGATTGCTTCAAAATAAGTATCTTCTATAATGTTCGCACTCTCCCCAAGGGAGAGAGTCGGCTCTTCTTCTACTGTAGGCGCGTGATCAGGTGGCTTGGGCCAAGTCGATGTCATACCACCAAAGAGATTCATCACTTGGCTAAATAAAGAGAACATGCTGTTTGACATTGCTCCTGGCTAGGTGTTCTGGCACATTCCACCAGCAAATGTAAAATCAAATGTTTACTTTGTAGTTTTATTAATGCATTGTTACATTTTGGTGTCCAAATCAATGACACAGATATTTGTAAATAGGCAAGTGTTTATTATTAATCACATATTTATTTTACTGTTAAAATTCAATTACTTTTGAATTAATTGAAGTTAAGTCAATTAGTGTGAATAAAAGGTCCAGACATGACTGGGAAAAACATACATAGCATGCCACAATAATTATGGTATTCAGGTAAAATACTTTCATATTTTCTCATCGAGATTACAAATAAATGAAAATCGGTTGCTATTTTCATACCACGGATGCCTACATCTGCAACATGTTTTTTTTCTTGATGAATCGGCAGATTGTGGTTCCATTAGGGTGTGTTTTTATTGTTCCTTGGCTTAAGATGAGCATACTCAGACTTGATTAAACTATTTCAGATCAGCTGTTCAGACGCAGGATGATTACAGTTTTCAAGTTTAGATGAGGTCGACTCAGAACTCAGGTAAAGATGAAGAGCAAACTTAAATTGCTTGTTGGAATTACCCCCTGGTGACTACACCATCGTTTTTATCATGTCTATTCACAATGTGTGCTCTGGGGAAATGCCCACTTAAATCTACTCAATAACAACCAGACAGATTGATTAGAGACAGAAACCTATGGAGTTTATGGACTTCAGGGGGAAACAGGAAAAGGTGTCTTGATTTAAGTAGAAATAATGATGCATATGCTATTAAATAAAGAACATAAGGAGGCTGATGGTGTCATCAATATTGGCTCACATAAAATAATTTAACACTTTTATTTTGGCCATTTTCTGCATTTTAACATGTGGTACTGTCTATAAATAAACTGGCTATGTGTTAAAACATGATGACTAATAAAATAATCCTCATTTTTTTGCACACTATGAATGCATTCAGCAGTCTTACTATATTTTGATGGGGAATTAGCCTCTATGTGATACACAGAAGACAGCTCACAAGTGCAACATTCTTACAAACAGATCGCAAAATATGATTGAAATGTTTTTGGATTTTTTTTGACTGATACAGGATAAAATAGGCATTGTGTCAGTCATATCTTCGTCTTAATGTCATGGTATCTTGAGGATGTATATGTTGTAACAATATTTCTGAATGCAAATGTGTGCAAATATTTTGGAAAGTTAAGGAAAGATAGACACGGTTGGAAAATGCTATGAGAAATAAACCAACTGCCATTCAGAATTGTAAAAAGAAGCAGCATTACAAAGCCACAGCGCTCTCTTTGACAAAGCAGTCTTGAACACGCCTGTTTACAACAAAGTAACAGCAGATTAGAATGTTTATGTGTTGAAATCCCCTTCAATGAAGAGACAACCTATTTCATTTATCCCTGCCTACAGCTCCAAAAAGCATTGGCTGCACTGTAAAAATGTTGGCTTCTTTTGAAAGGGTTTCTCTCCTTTAGACTTTTCTCACTTTTCACATACAGTACAGCCAGCACCTGAAACAATCTTTCCAACCAAGTACCACACTTGCACGTGGTACTGATCATTCTGTAGTTTTATTTTTGCGGATGCAAAAGTATCGGGAACTGTTGTATTAAATGTGCATCACTTCAATTTATTTAAGTGTTGTTTCTTCGAAAGCTTCAACTGAATAGCTGATATTAGCCGTGATTAACGTGGAGGTAGGACATCTGCCTTTCTGCCGCTACTTGTTGATACTCCGGTGGGGCTTAACAGCAGGCCAGAATGTCTTTTGTCAGTAAATGAGACTTTAATATGTTGCACCATGGAGATGGGACGTTGAGTGTGTGGCCCCTGCTGTTGCCTTCATCAATGTCATGGCACACATTGTGCTTCTTGAACCAATTTTCAACTCAAGCAGTTGTCTGGATGAGCTTAGACTGAGACCTGCATGCATTTTCTTAGTGATGTAGATTCACCATGACTAGAAATTTCGTATTGTCATTTATTATTCATCCATTAATTTTCCATGCCGCTTATCCTTACGAAGGTTGCAGGGGTGCAGGAACCTCTCCATATAACACTGGGCAGGAGGCATGGTATTCCCTGAACTGCTTGCCTGCCAATCACTAGGTAGATGTAGACAAACAGCCATTTGCAGAAACGCTCATAGCGACAATTTGAGAAATTCTGCATTAATGCATGTATTTGAAACATAGCACAATAACATTGTCACAGTGTACAAGCTTGAGTCATCCAGTACTAAGTGAATTAATCTTAAAAATATCCCAATGTAAACCGTTACCATATTAGCTCATGCCAGAGTCTGTCCTTGATATAGTGACATTTTCAATTGTAATCTGTTTTACTTCCTAAAGTTTTGTGAGATTCAGTCAAACAACACACAGTGTTAGTGTACGAAAGCTATGATTACCCTTCTTTTCTTTTGGTGTGGGTTTCATAGGATTTAAAACTTTTTATGGTTTCGCCTGTGAAGATAAACAGTTGGCTTTAATCCCTTCTTCCTTTTTAGGAATCAACATAACTGGCATTGCTTTGTGCCATGCGCTTTGAATTTATTGTCTTAGTGTTTGTTTGCTGGTGGTGTTTCCGTTTTTGCAAGGACATTCTGTTGTTAGAATGATCATAGGTGTATTTATGAGTCTTATAGAACATACCTTTTTTTAGATATGTGCATTTGGGTAACTATGCTCAGCATATTGTTCTGATGTGTCTAATTTTGCTCTCCTACGCATGCGTGACATCTCTTGGGCTGTAATAGAAAAATGTAGTCTAAATGGAAGTACATAAAAATTGGATATACGAAAATAATTGCATATGTGTGTTAATCTAGCGTTAATGTAGTCTAAACGTAGCCTAAAGAAAAAATATTCACTTCTGTATCTGATTATAACTGTTATCATTTTTAAGAGTAATACGCTTAGGGAGACGATTACAATAAATCTAAAAAATAAATAAAAAAACCTCCCTAAAATAATTTTACGGCGGCAATCGGAAAAGTTCAGAATTAGTTAACCAGCCCACAGTTGGAAAATTGCTCTCATATACATATCTAGAATATACTATAGATTTAACACTGATTCATGCTCAAATTTGTTTCTAAGGATGGTCTTAGTTCATTCAAACTTATTGGTTCCAATCTGGTTCCTCAGGGTACTCAAGTTTAGTTTTGTCCCACATTCCAAAACAGGCACGGTCAGCTAATTGAACGCTCAAATTTGTCTAATAGATGTGTATCAGGAAGCCATATGGTTGTGTATCTAGGTATTCCAGCATGTTCAACAAGGAGCCCGGTAGCCTGAGGCCAGGTTAGTGAGCACTTTGTAGGTCAGGGAATAATTTAGAAATGTATTCATTGAGCACTGTGAAGGAAGTGCAGCTCATGGTGCACAGGGGTAATATGATTGCAGTTTTGGGTACATGTGAGTAAGCGTGCCGTATAATTTTGGATGTAATGCAGTTTCTTTATGGTGTTTTAAGGTATACTCTCGAAGAAACTGTCACAGTAGCCCAGAGATGGGTGAGAGTCTATGCAGGCGATTAGAGGGTTATGTTCTGGTGTTTGAAGTGCTCGGAGAGAGTCTGGTCAAGTTGTAGAGCTGCAAATGGTTGGAAGGGAAGTGCGATGTAACCGTCGATGTTAAGTGTGCATCACTGAGAAGATTTAGTGAGTGCTTTTGGCCGAGTGATAATGATTTTTGATTTGTCACAGTTAAGTTTGAGGAAATTGGTGGTTGGAAGCTAGAATTTTATTTCAGTGATACAGTTTGACAGGGTTGAGTGAGCAATGGTAGAGATTGCTTTTTTTCTGTGGGAGTACGTGAAGGTGTGTTGGCGGGTGCTTTTCAAGCTGCAGGTAACGTTGTCATTCTGGTAAGGCGTTTTGAGAATTAGAAATTTCACTGGGGAAGTGAGAATCCAAGGTAGATCATTTTGATGGAGTTGGAGCAGAAACTACAGAGGCTCAACTGTCTTACATTAGCAGTATAGTATATAGTTGTACTAGTTTTGATATTGTGTGCACAAATTTATCAGCCAACACATTTTCTCTCAATCAGTCGTCATTTTTCCAAATTTGCCACTCCAATTGTCCAAATGCAAGAAGGAAAAAAAACACAATACATTGGATACATTAAGGATATCATAGCCTAGCAGCAAGCAAGTGCTTGGACAGCTTGGAAAACTTGAAAGTTCCTCTATTATTTATTTTCTGTTATCAAACATCTGCAATTAGGTTCTCACTGAGCAGCAGTGTCACTATCACTCAAGTGAGTTTGAAAATTTAAAGTCATCAGATAAAGTGTAAAACATATGGATTGGTCTTGACACGGTTCTTTTGATAAATTGCATTAGAAGACTCTCACTTTGAAGGCGTAAAGAGTGATGTTTATCTATACGATTTCATTCCGTTTCCCCTGCACCCAGTGTTCTACATGCACATGTTCATGGCCAACACACGCACACACATAAATACCCCAAGCGACTTTTTGGGGAATAATTGGAGAGTTATGCAGACTAAGACTAGAGTAGTATATTCATAGAGAGATGCTGACCCTTCGTCATCCAGGCTGCAAATGAATCATGTTTGCACAAAGCCATGAAATCATCACACTATATTTAGGCTAAATCGCTTAGCCTCCAAATATTGCCGCCAAACCAATCATCAAGTTATTTCCTCTGAAAGTGTTTATTTAGTCAAGGCCAAAGTTCTTTGAAAGGATGGCTTTCATTTCATGGTTCATACTCTCAATGTGATTAATAAGTAAAATGGTGTTGAAGACTTGAGAAAGAGGCCCCCATTGCAAAGACATTTGGGGGAACTAATATCTTTCCGCATTAGCAACTCATGTTCCTCTGTCTGCAGGGAATGGAGAATAGCTTTTTCTTGCATTTTGTTTGACACATTTTTTATTGGTTTGATGGCCATCACTGTCAGAAAAAAATAACTGGGATGAAAGTTATTGGGGATGAGGCTGTGGGGGACGTACATTGCGCTGTATGTATGGACTCGGACTTCAAGATGGAAATGCCATTCACATCAGATTTAGCTTTAACCGGCATAATCATAATTGTAAATCTAGTTCTGTTCGAGAAGAAATATTTTATTTTTCATTTAAAAAGAATGGATAACCACTAGCGCTGACAAAGGATAATGAAGAATTTTAATGTCTGTTCCTGTGTAAAATTTAAATATACAATTTTACAACATCACCATCATTTTATTTTTTTAAAATGCTGCATACAGTCGACACTACAGTCCTTAAAATTGGTACAAAAGATACATTTAGTGCTAAATTAATATTGAAACGGTTTGCTTTTTTGTCAAAGTCAGCAATCCTCCCAGGCAGACTAACAGCAATTGACACAGAGATGCTGCTGACCATATGGCTGCTATAATTAATCAAGGCCATTAGTTTTTGGCTCACTCTCCGTGTCTGCACAGTCACTAACATAAAAGCAAAACCCTACGAGCAAGCACTTCCCCTGGGTTTTCATTACCGTTGTTTAGGGCAAACTAGCACCATAGTAGAAAATGTTTTCTTTTCAAAAAATGTCATGTAGCTATGGCCAAATTGTTTATAAAATTATGAAGGAAGTCTGCTATGATAGATGCCGCTGACAAATATGATCGATGGAGGTGAATAGCCGTGTCACATTTGATCGACCATATGCATATGCAAACTGACTAGTTTGGCAGATTTTGAACAGTTCCTCAAAGGGAGTCCTATGAAGATAGTGTTCAAGCAGTTTATTGCACACTAGGTATGGCAAACTGTAAAGCATTTCATTTTGCAAGTGCCCTCTAACTTATTGCCAATATACAATGCTAGACACAATTTTTTATAAACTAAATGTATTGGGAGCTCAGCCCCCAATTACTACTTTACTGCTACTTTGGATTACAGACGTTAACGTGATGGAACCAAACAAGACTTTAAAAAAAAAAGCATTTGTACCCAGATTGCCAAGGATTTTGTAAAAAGTGAACACTCTGCCAATCAGTACTTTCTGCATGCTTTCTAACCATTTTCTCCGAATTTTTACACAGTGGAATTGTTTTTAATTCTAACCTTACCTTCATTTAACTTAAGCCCAGACTTTAAAAGTGACCTATAATAGCAGAATGCCCTAAGCCCACATTAGTATGCAATGAGCTGTCAGAGTATGCGTCACCTGCTGTGTCGAAAGGGCACCGTACTAATCGTCCTTGGGATGACTAAAGCGTGGATTATGACAACACGTTCCCCCTTATAGAAATGCAAAGATTGGCCCTTTTAGAGCTGAAGTCAGACATGGAGTCAGAGAGGGTTGTAAGGGGGGCCTGAAGGGCTCATGCTCGTCTGCTTTGGAGTCTCATCCTTCTGCTGCTCTTTCACCTTAACTCTGGAAGCGATAAGACTTCTGCTCCTGCAGCTGTGCTGCTCTGCAGCGCTGCACAGTGATAAAAAAAAGCAATGAGAGTTGAGCTGTTATCTCCTTGATGCTGACATTCACCTCATATTCTTGGTAACATGTGCCCAATGGGTATTGTGCGCTCACTGGAAAAAATCGGCAGGAATCCCCAAAAGCAGAAACACGGGAAGAAGGAGTCCACGGATATAACTCAGAACTCAGCGTAATCGCAAATAAATCATATGTGCTGAGTGACAGATTTGGGATATTTTGACAGGTCAATTAGAAATGTACATCTCGTCAATTTAGACAGTAGCTATTATTTTCAGCGGTGATGAAGGGCCCCAGCCTTTCATTCTTTTATCACGTTCAACTAGTTTTCCTTTTAAATGCATGTAGGTGTGCGTTAACCCTCGCACCTATACAGTCCTGAAATCCCAGGGTAAAGCTTTATTTTTCATGATTTGGGAGCTATAGTTTATGTAGTTGGTTCTGGTTTTTCTTCAGTTGAAATTGGCATTCTTTTTAACATTACTCTGTAGTGTACATTTTTGTAGTCCACAAGGAGCAGGTCAGGAGGCTGTCATTTGCTGTCTTAATCCCAAAAGGGAAGGGGACTCGTGTTTAGTTCTCTAAATAGCAAATTCCCATCAGCCAAACAGAAATGGCAAAATTCAGATGATATTACTCACGGTCTGAGTGGCTCGGACAACCAAAGAAGGTAGCAAAAAATAGAAGATTGCAAACCTTGTTCTCAGATTTTTTTTAAATAAATGTAATAATTTATATAGTGTATATATATGTATATGTATATATATACATGTATATGTACATATGTATGTATATTATATATATATATATATATATATATATATATATATATATATATATATATATATATATATATATATATATATATATATTGTTGAACTCAACCAAACTTGGTGACACACAGTTCTGTGAGACTTTGTTCCTCTGAATTAATTTGATCATAAAGCGTCTTGCTTGTCTATAAGTGCTGCCAATAGAATGGGTCGGATGTACCTTATCTCTGACTATACCCTTGCTCACATTTATAGCGGAGGTAATTTGCATTTTAATTTGGAGCTTGAACTTTTTCTTAATAGAATTAAACTGTGAGCAATTTATGACCCTTCAAAGAACTGCAAGTAGCAAAGGGGCTGACATATTCAAGTTGTTGTGAGTCATGTGAGCAAGACATTCAGTGTTTAAATGTGTGGTTATTTTGGGGAAGACAAAAAGACATTGGTTTGGCAGCAAGCAAAATATAGAAAATTGCACACAAAATTTATGAAAATATATGTACAATACAACAAAATACCTCTGCCTAAAATTGATTATAATTTCAACCCTTCTAAGTACTGTATACAGCCAAATTTTCCCATTTGTTGAGATCCATTTTTGGGTCCCAACACACAAGTATAGTAATGCTGTTCTTGCAGGCAAAAACTATTCCCAACATTTGTAAGGATTTGAAGGGGATCTATAACTATCAAAGATAACATCTTGCTTTCAAAGAATATGCTTTCTCAAGTGTGTAAATCATAGGTAGAAGCTAACAGATGGTCGTTTCACAGTTTCGCTTTGAAGTCGCACTTTCTCAGCTCCTATACAAGGGAGCATTGAATAAAATTGTCTCAACAATAACAAACTGATGTGAAAAAAGGAAGTGTACTGCTGTTTCTTTTGTAGAAAGAAAAACTGCGTTCAATGCAATCTAAGGGAAAACACAATGAAACAGGCAAAACTCAGATCTATAATTGGAATCTATGCCCTGATGCGGAGGAGGTTCACGAAGAGAGTGTGATAGATATGAACTTTTCCTTGATACTAAAACAACTGTACTACTGCAATTCTCCATTTATTGCAACCAGTGACTGGCCATGCACTGCAGACATGGGGCTTCACTAAGCGAACTGTTTTCTTTCATTACAGCTTTAGATTGCATATTTTACATGACTTATTAAAGTCATGAAAGCTTTTTTAAGACATAGTTCTCGCCAGGGAAGCTAATTATTATCGGACCATATAAATTGTCTTGTGCTCCAATAGATAGAGGATATACTGTTTGTTGCCGTTTGACGACCCATTCTAACAATGTCCATTTTGTATTAAAAAGTCCGCCAAAAGCAATTTACTTGTCTGTCTTGCCCATGACTCAAGTCGTAGTTTGGCATTACGATGGCGCTTTAGCATACCTTAAACAGTCAGAAGTCTAAATTTCAACACCATTTCCTCCTTCTGGCAAATATAGGCAATCACTCGATAACCATACTAAAATCATCGAGTGGAAACTGTAAAATTAAGGCATGCTATTAATTTCATATTCCCATCCAAGTTGTAAGAGATGTTACTGGTCATTGACAACTGTTGAGACAAAAGCTCTCATTTTAATAACCGCAAATACTATAAGTATCCTAAAGGAAATTAATTCATTCCCAAGGCTAAAGTGACCGCTATATCCAAACAGCATGAAAACACACTCTTGATTTTGAAGATTATGAAGTCTTTCTTTTGCTGCACTTGACCCCTGGATACCTCTTGAAATTCACATCGACTAAACCATTTATAAAAATACTGATATGTGGTAAACAGTGGTGCTAATGACATGATCATAAGAATTAGAGCAATGATTAATCATGACCATCATTTTAGTTGACAGGAAATTTCATGAGGACATGTTATGCCTTGCAACATTTTACTGTCAAACCAGTTGCAGTCATGATGAATTTGGCCTCAACTGTGACAAATGTTTCAGTAGATGAACCAGTCTGATGGCACTCTGTGGCATATATATCACTGTCACACTTTTAGAAAAGGGGTGACATCACCTTGTAGATGCTCCAAAGTATGCAGTCTTTTTGAGGTTCTCTTTACTATTTTCTCTTTGGATATTTTGAATCACGGGCCTTTGACAGAATCCATTCAACAAGCTCTTGACGTGTGTAGGAGGATATGGCAGAGAAGGGAGATGATCCAAAGGGAAATAGAGATTCATGGCATGGTTATGCGCGATAAGGAAAATTTACACTGAAGATTTTAACAGTGGAAATGCAAATTATTATATCGGTATTGTACAGGACATACCACAGGATATTACTGAATGTAGAACTCAGATACTGTCAGTCCATTTTGCAAAGTAGACACAACCTATTTTATTCATTCATTCATTTTACGAACTGCTGATCCTCACAAGGGTTGCGGTGGAGCCTATCCCAGCCATTAATCGGTGGCCATCCAATCGCAGGACACAAGGAGACGGACAAACTTTCACCCTCACACTTATACCTATGGCCTTAGACTGTTCAGCCAGACTACCAAGCATGTTTTTGGGATGTGGGGAGGAAACCGGAGTACCTGGAGAAAACCCACACGAGCGCAGGGAGAACATGCAAACTCCACACAGTAAGGATCCGCCTGGGACTGAACTCTCGACCCCAGAACTGTGAGGTTGACGGTACACGGTCGATTGGTCTTTTGGTCACCCGGAAGATTATTGATAATAACCATTTAAATCGTTGCTCAAATTCCCTAAATACAAACTGCGAATTACTATTTAGTCATACTTAATGCCCTAGTAATTTTTAGGCTAAAGAAAAGCTCCAAATTTCCCGGACTTTTATTGTTTTTTGTTGGAGAACTTGTTAAGACCCTGACTGACTGACGTTGCTTCTTAAAGGGACAACGCATGTACATACAAACTCTTATACACTCACATGTCGGCTCAGTGAAACTGCTCATGGCCATTGTTGGCTTTTATTGATGCGTAGACCGTGTTGTTTTACCTTGTTTTGTCGCCGGTCTTTTGGTCGTCGGTCTTTTGGTCGCCTGTCTTTTGGTCGCCCGTTGTCACGGTCCGGGCGACCAAAAGACCGCGACCAAAAGACCGGCGACCAAAAGACCGGCGACTAATCGACCACACATGGAGGTTGACACGCTAACTACTCGTCCACCGGACCGCCCAACCTATTTTAATTCTGATTTTTCAATCACAATAAGAATTAGTGCACAGTGCACAGCGAGTACCGACACTGACAGACTGCCATTTCTACGGTTGAAAATCGAACTGGAATTTGCATAACTGAATATTGACAAGCCACTACTATTTTTTTTTAAATTCAAGCCTGTTGCATTATTAATTGGTAGCAGTGCTTATATACACTTCATAGATCCCAAATAAGTGGCTTGTCCAATAAACTTTAGTCCCATTATTGATGAACAAATAACCTTTCTCAAATCACCCACAGATGTGAAACTTTACTTTCTGTCTCCATTTAAAGCAAAGCAACAAGAACACAGGATGGGAAAATACAAAACATTCTCCAGTGAACTTATTTATAGCACAGCTTTGGCAAATGTCAATAATTCATGCTGACAAATATAAATACTGCTGTCACAATAATTATTACTTTTGCTAAAATCACCAAGGTGATAAAAGTATACATACAGTGCACGATGTAGGTGGTAGAGCCCACGCTAAAACGACCCATGGACCTGCATTTTGAACAGAATTTATTATGATTATTTATAACGGTGCTGGTGATAGCCTTTGGGAAAATGTGTATTAAGGATGAGAGAATAATTTATTAGTATTTATATGTCTGCATGTGTGTTTGTAAGTGTATTTTGTATGTGTTGGCTCCTCTCTACTTCTTTCCCTGGCCCAGTTTTATTTCCCAGTAAACTTAGTCGGTCTGGGAAAAGCTTGCCTCTTTTATCTGTATATATGCCAACAGTCACTAGTTCAACTGAATTCCAAATACATTATATCCCTTTATCTTTTATTAGTTTCACTTCCTATCCCTCTCCAGCTTAAATCCAACAAGTCCGCTTCATCCCGGTGACAGTAAAGCATGTTTTTTTTCAATTGTGCCCTAAACCATCCTTCTCAAAGACACGTTTGTCCTCATCGGCAGAATGCAATCTGTTGCAATGCAGCACTGAAATTCAGAAATCAATACTGCGAAGAGACTGCAAATGGATAGAGACTGTTTTCCAGTTTAATTTCCTTTATCGTGATAAAGAGGGTTGAAAGAGCAATGACCTGAGATACTTGAAGGACCGGGAGAGAGTAAACACGTAGAATATAAGAAGATAGAGGGATAACTCAGTAGTATAAAGTTGATTTTTTTAATACCCACAAAATAACAACTTTTTAGCTTGTAGTATAAAACTAGGATAAGGTTGAAACCAGGGCAGAGCTTAGTTGTCTGAGTTTGATTCCCACTTGGTGGAAGTGTGTTTGGGAGCGTGTGTGGTTGCACATTTCATTACGGCAAGCGATTGGCTGGCAAACAATTCAGGGTGTCCCCTGGCTGCTGCTCGTGTTTGGCTGGGATAGGCTCCAGCACCCCCGATGACTTTTGTGTGGACAACTGGTATGAAAGATGAACGAATAATTCTTGAGCTGGCAAATTACTGGGGGTGCTTTATGGAAGTGGAGTGTTTCAAATGTTTGTGTAGCAATATAACAAATCTAAATAGCAATTGAACAGAGTAACAGTATGTACATTTCGAGTTGCATTTCACACACAGTGATGTCAACCTACATATGAGTTGGTCACTATTGTCAGATACACTGGGGAATAACAAAACTAAGCAACTGCAATATGTGTCATTTTCTTCATTGCCCATCATCATTCCAAAGTGTTTTTGATTATCTTTTTTTCTAATTTGTGAAAATGCTACTGAACACTAATGACACCTTCTTGTAATGTATTCTAGTCACAAATGTGAGTAATACACCCACAGTCTTGTAATCAATCTTTCAAGCCTCTGAGGCAGTTGTAGAGAAAATACCATCTATGTCAAGCAGAAATGTTGTCTGAGGCAAGGATTTATATGAGATTATCATCCACACCTTCAAGCGCAATCACTTTCCACTGGAAAGTTTTACTCTTCATCTGACATGTAACACGACAATGGAACAGTGACTAATTGTGAAGATTGAATAATACTATCCTCCCAGATTTTTATATTGTTGTTGTGATCATTTGAGATGGGGTGCACCTGTGTGCCTTTGTTTTTCCATCAATGTATTTGAATACTTACATGCAAGAGATGTTTCAGTAACCAAAGCCGTGCTAACCTTGGGCCACAGCTTGGAACATGGCAAGTGATGTTTTTCGTTATAACCACTACCTTTTAGAGCCATTAACACATCATCATAAAGATCATCTAAAATGTAATGTTAAAACATTACAAATAAGATAATTACTAAGATATTTTTCTTTCGGGAAATACCTTTTATGATAACATGAACTACCTTATGGTCTAGTGGTCATTGCTTTTTAACTTTCGTGACTTCGGTGTGGGTAGACGCAGGCTCGATTCCCGCTGGTGGCGGTAAGATTGTGGTTGCAAATGGTCGTCTGTTTTTCTGTGTGCCCCATGGCTGACTGGCGACCAGTCTAAGGTGCACTCTGTAACGTTTTGTCAAATAATGTAGTAATTGAATTACCAAAGTTATGGACTTGAACTGACTCCAGTGGGTTAATAGTACATGCATTAAGCTATATTTATACTAAATCCAAACGATTTAATCTCTGCCATAACCAACAGAAACATTTTCTATGCTTAATATTGCCTTTTAAACTTTTGGTGGAGTTAGGAACTTATAAAGAGAATGATTCACAGTTTTAGTTGTTTATTTCACATACTTTTGTACCCAATGTAATTGCTGGTTTATTGCGGTTTAAATTGGGTGCATTTATAAAGTTACTGTCTACCTTCACAGCACTTCACACTCTTAATAGTGCCACTCCTGTTATTTACCTCCTTGTAAAGATACTATTCTATTTTAAGGAAACAGCTCGTACACAAATGACTCTGAATCAAGTAAAAGCTTAGCTTCGAAGAAGCCAAGAAACAGAAACATGAGTGCATTAGTTTCAAAGTAGATCAGTCATGCAGCAAATAATGTCCTGTGGCACACATCTTAAAGGGGTAGTACTCAATGAAAATGAATTGAAACAGCTATAAATGAGACTGCTTTTAGACATTTCATGCCGCCACTCTCATGCAATATTGTATGATTCATCAAGAGAATATTTTCACAATTAGTAGATTATTATTTCATTTTTCCTGTTTCGAAACCACACACTACCTCTTTCTAATTAGCATGTCAATTGTATTCTTTTGTGGCAATGCCATGATTTGACGCTCAAGTTTCACATTTTTCACCCCTGGGTGGATTATTTTTTATGCATTGAAGGTTAAATGCCTGCCAATACCACATCGAGCATACAAAAACATCCAGTTCTCTCTGCACTGCCTATTCATTTTGAGACAGTGAACACACTAATTGCCTGGGTGAAACCATGGACATTTTTTTTACTAATTACCATCTTCAACATACTGAAAGCGAAATATTGGTTCTTTAAATAAGAACATTTACACCAACCACAATAAAATAACCAGCCCAACCTGCATATTTTTGGGATAAAATCAGAGTGCCTGGAGAAAACCCACGTAAGCCCAGGAAAAAAAGTGCACGGCATCCTGGGATCGAACACTTGCCCCCAGAAGTGTGAGGCCTATTTTTTGCCCTGGAAAAAAAAACCTCATGCATCATATAAATGATACAATTCATGAAAAATGATGCTTGATATATTTTGTTTGTTTGTTCAGGGGGACCATTAAAGGCTCCCAATTAGTAAACATGTTTCATTTGCTGTTAGTGGTTTGGTCTTAAAAGAGTTAAACTCAAGTTGCAGCTTTTCAAAACATGGCTTAGCCTTCTCACCTCAGGCATAACGTACAATTTACATGTCAAGTCAAAAATATTGCTAGGCACCAATAACAAGCCCGTCTTTTCAAAGAGAACAGGGTTTTCTACATATTACACAAACCATAAAGTGCACTGTTAAATGTTAAGTGTGGCCTCTGGTGCAGCAATGCCAGGACCATCTGGTTCATTTCAGGTAAGAGGGGAAACATTTCTCTTCCAATGCAAAGTGACTCGATTGCACAAATTATTGGTGTGGCAGCTGCATTTTCTCTCAGGTGTAAAAGAGAACCAAAATACCATTAGTTCTCACTAGAATGCATTAAGGATTCTGAGAAATAATCCATGTAAAATCAGCTTCAGGAAAAGAGAACATAGATAATTAGAAAACTCACATAAAGACTACAATAAATAAATAATAATAATTATGTAAAACTTCAAGCACTCACCAAGATAGTTCATAAACAACAGGCATACAATCTGCTAATACAAGACTTGTTTCAAAAACTAATGTCATCACAATCACATAATTGAGTTTACCATTAGATTAGTTCAACCTTTTTTTCTTTTAAATAATGTACTTGTATATTTCATACTGGAGTACAAAGGGACTATTTACATTATTTGCACTTCAATTATTCATTAAATATGCCAATAGACATTACAGTAACCTGTTTTTCTTTTAAATAGTTCCAACCCAGTTTGCAAAGATTAGGCTGAGATTTGCCCATTTTAAAATTGTTTAAAAAGTTATAGTTTTAACTCTGTGTCCACAAGGAATGTCCCACCCTCCACCATCCGCCAATTTTTACATAAGTTCTTTGTCTTTGTCCAGGTTGGGTTGCTGTTAATGCATTATCAAATATTATTTGCCATTTGTGAAGAAATTACCACAATATTATAATTACTATTATTATGATCACATTGTCTCTTGCACACAAAAAAGTATTTTAGCAAAACATTAGACCCATTGATTATAATAGGAAGTTTTAGAGAGTCGTGAAACGATTCCGAGGGTTATAATGGCTTCCCTAAATCTATGCAAATCAAAATCTTTCGCCGTTTTTCAGACCCCATTAACAAGGAGGGTGGTGCAATAATGGCGTCGCCATGAAAGATGAGCACTGCAGTTGTGAAAACACAAAGACAATACTTAAGCAACTAAAATGGTTTTCTTCAACTGACAATTCCTGCTGATTAATCAACTGATAAGGACATGGCAACACGACACTAAATCCTTTTTTACCCCAATTACAACAACAGTCAGCAATCCACCGCTTGGTGACAAAACCAAGCCATTCTTAATTTCCAACAGCTACAAATGCCAGAACCCAAGGCACATGGAGGAGGCAGATAAAGTTGTTATTGGCAAATGTCCTTGGTTCGAGCGAGTGAGCGCTCAGTAATCCTACTGTGTCATTAGTCTCTCAGGGCCCGACGACTCTGCGCTACTATCACAGGCTGCTCCCATGTAGATAAGGCAAACGCAGTTCACCCTCACATCTACTTATTGCTAAATGAACTGCTTATTATTGCCCCTTTTATTTAGACACACTTCCACAAAAGCCCTAAAGTTTTTAAATGGTGGACTTTATCCGTACATGTCTTAACTCTCCATTAAGTCTTCCAGGAGAACAACACTGATGTCATCATCCATGTATTAAGCCTTAATTGACTGTGAAGGTATTGTCTGGTTAGCAATTTCATTTCTTGCTGGCCAATGTAAGTAGTACAAATTTAACAAATGTTAGGATAAATTCAAACTTATTTAAATGCATGGCATATCTTTTATAGTGTACACATTTCTTGAAAAGCATAGCCACATCAGCTTACTAAATTGTTCTAGGTCTATTACAATATCCAAAAAGTAATATTATAATATGCAAGGAACTCTTTGTGTTTTTGTGTGCAGTTCCATTAAATATATTTTCATCTGTGGGACATTTTTCATCTATCTTTCACCTAGGCCTTTCACAGAGCAACACATAATAAATTAGAATTCTGTGACAGCAGGTTGCCTAGCAAGGTGCCAGTAAATCATCTCACTCTCAATTTGGTTCAATGTCTCATGTATACCAGCAATATTTGTTAAAGGAGAGTATTCATACTGTATATTATTGTACTTAAACACTAGTGCCTTTGGTTGTTATTTGATTTGACCTTTTGGAAATGTAATCTTCCTCCTTTCACACAAAACATATAGAAAACACAAAGTTTTAAAACCTAATGAAAAGTATTTCCAAGGTGCAAAATGCAATTGCTAACAGATGAATTTCCACTGACCTTTGAGAGAGAACATCAATACATACCTAGACTTGCCATTGGAGTAAATTTGGTTTCATATTTAAGCAACGGAATCGGGATAAAATGCTGCAATGGTGTGATTCAAAGTAATCAACGTATGTTGGCTTTTAGTTTGAAATGGCGAGGATTGCGCGGAATGGTGTGAATTATTTTAACACGGATGTACTATATGGAGAGAGTAAGATTTGAAAATAATAATAATGTGGATGTTTGCTGGTCTTGTTGACAAAGTTGCAATATGCAAATTAACATTGGCTAGAACAGATGTTTCTTCATTTGCATTCTTCAATCCCCGGAATGCCTCCCATGGGCTTTCAATCTTTTCAATAATTCATTCATTTTCTTTACTGCTTATCCTCACAAGGGCCATGAGGGGTGCTGGAGCCTATCCCAGCTGACTTCAGGAGGCACCCTGAATTAGTGGCCAGCCAATCGTAGGGCACAAGGAGACGACAACCATTTACGCTAACACTCACACTTGGGGTTAATTTATAGTGTTCAACCGGCCTACATTCATGTTTTGGGAATGTGGGAGGAAACTGGAGTACCTGGAGAAACGCCACGCAAGCCCAGGAGAATGTGCAACCTCCACACGGTTAGGACTGATCCGGGATCGAACCCTCGACCCAAGAACTGTGAGGCCGACGCGCTAACCACGCGTCTCACCTTATAAATAGGACTACACTTTGTGGATTTCTAATAAAACTTGGGACTCAGCCACTGTTTTGGGCATTCTGTGGATGTTCATTGCCCAATATGAGTGTAAATTAGCGTGTTCTAATATCCCAGAGATCGCCCCAGTAGGTGTAATTAGATATGCACCTGCCAAAGCAGTCTCTATAGAAAATCATCCATGTGTAATGTTTCCTCCCGCCAGATACCTCAAGAACGATAATTGCTGTAATGTCCAACCACGGTGTTAAGACTGGGCCATTAGATCTAACAAAAGTGAGAACTTATGAACAGTTAACGAAGAGATATATTATTTTCCGTAAGCTGATACATTTGCAACCACGTATTTTTTCTTCCATTAGATTAACCGTCAGTACATTGCAAATGCAGTTCAATACCAAAAAATAATGCATACACGCTGTCGTATATAAAAATTATACCATCTATACGTTTTAGGACTGGTTAACCTGTTTAAGCATATTCAATCACCTATTGAAATGTGGGTGACACCATTGATGGGCTGCCAGTAAGTCACAGGATAGACAAACTTTTGCTCAAAGAGATCAGTCAACCCCTTGAAATGAGTTGGAAAAGAGACAATAAAATGATCATCACTCTAATTTCCATATTTTGCGGACTGTAAATCTCACTACTTCTGGGCCTGTGAATTATACCTAGGAGTGCCTTTAAATACCGATTTTAACATTCAGTATTTCACACAGACCAATCGCGCCGTAAACATTACCACCACCAAGAGTACACCCTAGGCTTGTGCAAAGAAATCGTAAAAAATATTAAGCATCAATATCCCTTTAATTTCAAAAAAGTTATTTGATGAAGTTCATTTTCGATTTAACTCATTGTTTTCATATCACCCACTAAATATCCACTGTAATTTTATTGCATTCATTTATTTCTAACTTTACGATCAAAGTGCTTCCAAGCAAAAATAGCATCCATGTTTTTTCTTAATTAGGAATGGGGCTAAGGTTGTCTCGGTCACTTTCTCACATTACTGAGACGACAATGAAAGAAAGGTTAGGGTAAGGAAAGTAGAGGGTATGCACCAGCTATCAGTCGGGACCCAGACAGCGGGACAGATGAGTGTGACAGCAGTGTGGCCACTCTCAGACTGGGTCCATGGACATCAGCAATCAGTTCTCAATTACTCAGTTCAACTATGTCCAAGAATGTAACCTCACTATTATCTCAATGTCAGAGGCTTAATGCCACCTCGAACGGCCACACAAATCCTCGATTAAGCTCCCAGCTAAAACATGTCATTCTGGAAAATGCAGGAACAATTGGTGAGTTGCAGTTCTTTCGATGGAGTGAAAGGAGCATTTTTCAAACACTCAGAGTAACAAGCATGAAAGTCATTGTCATAGTAATCACTGAGAATAATTAAAAACAGTGTTTCCAACTCATGGATTCAGAAGTGACCATTCAACAAAATGCGGTCTTGTTAATTGAGCAATATCATGGTTAGAGAAGCCTTTAAAAATCCATCCATTCTATTCATCCTCTCATTCACTTCCAATTATCCTACAAAGAGTCATGGGGATTTTTATGGATTATACCAAAACACTGCAGCCAAAGGTCGTCATAATATGCCCTGATTTAATATGCACGGATATATTAGCAAAAGTCATTCATTTAAATGTCTTTCACAACAATCTCTACTCCAGAGAGGGAGAGAGTGACAAAGCGCAGTCCCTGCTCTATGATAATAGAGGGAATTCTGGATCACCATTGTTTGAATTGAGCATTTTGTGCTGCAGTGCACCCCTACTCTGGCTTGGCTGCAGTCGTCCTGTAAGAAGGAGCTTTAAGGCTTTTGTTTGCTTTTTTCCCCCGCTTTTTTTCTTCTTTTTTTTTTACTCACAACTGGGTAAAGCATTCAACTGCAATCCATTGTGTCCTGCCCTATGGTAATATATTTTTTCAGAAGAACTTAATCAAGTTAGAAGTTGTCAATTACATATTTCAGTTCAGGGTATACATTTGTTTACTTTAGATTTACTGTATATGTGTAATTATGCAAATATGGCTTTTTAAGTGAGATGAAAAACATCCAAAAGACTGTAGCTTTGTCCTTTCTCTGTTAGGAATCGCTACAGCAGGTCACTGAATTTATTTCTTTGCCCTTGCAAATGCAACCCATCCATTTATTATTAATATTCTTGTGTCCCAGTCTTGTAGGAGTGGCTTGATAATAACTTGGATCCAAACTGTCTGCTTGAAAGGCAGAATCATGTACAATTTAATTTCCAGCACTGGGAATTGTAATTGTATTTAACGTTCCCTCTAATGCAGAGGTGAAAAACATCAAAAATCATTTTGTAGTTGGTATATTTCTACCTTTGTTTTGAGGCAAGTGTCTTGCAATGATTTTAGCTGTTGAAATGGGAGTGGTCCGTTTTCCCCATCTGCTTGTATAATTAAAAATATAAAAATATCAGATGCCTGTTGGCATTCCCCTACTTCGATTACGAGTGTAAGAGTGTAATGTCAAATTCTCGCTGTTTTGTCAAATCTTCTTTATCTTCAAAGCTCAGATTACCGAATCAAAGACAGAGAAAGATGGCCTCCCCTGATTGTGTTTGATTGTGGGTTGAACTAATCTGTGCAGACAGAAAGGGTGGGCTAATAAATTATGTCATCCACATTGGCATGTATTTACCAAATACGTTTCATTCCCAAGTCAAATTCACAAGTGTTGTTTTTTTTCATGCGGTATATCCAAAAGTTTCCTGATTGCCAATTCTGCAAAATCCCCCTGAGAAACTAAAGCACATCCTCATTGCCTATTATGATATAAACGGTAATACTTTTTCCCTTACCGGAATAACACAACTCGCAATGACTTATTATTTATGTAAAAATGGAAAGTAGCTGAAAATGATGTGTTTTTCTGTTTACCAAAGAATAGCTAAATAGAATTATTACAACCTGAACTTCAGTAAATGCCATTTTTAAATCAAATGATAGTTTAATTTCTGAATGCATCATCTGCAATAGGAGTCGTAGCACTAGCATGCAATGAAACACGCTGCATATCAATGATGCCGCATTTGTTTTCATATAGTTTTGGTCTAACTTTAATATTAGATATAAGTACTGATTTTCCAAACCTGATGGTCAACATGTTGGTGCTCATATAACCATTTTTGGAATTAGTATTCCATAGAATTTCTCAGCTGGAATAGGGGAACTGATTTTTTCCCATGCCCAAAGGCCTTTTGATTAAACCTAATTTCACCAACCATGGTGTTAACTGACAGAATTTAGTGTAAATACAGTAAATTTACTGAACAATAAAGATTTTGTTAATACAATACATTTGCATAGTGGAAGAGGAGAGCCTAATGACGTGAGGCAGCTAAAACAAACCCAGCCATGTGTTTTGAAGGCATTCAAAAATGATGACAAGCACTATCTTGTCTTCTTGGATCAAATATAATTTCATGCTATATTAAGTCTATATTGACCAGGAGTATGGAAGCATTATGTGTGTGCATAACTGAAGCCCTTTAGGCTTGGATATCTTCATCCATTTTCTGTTTCAACTTATTTTTTAAGTAGAGGGTGTTTGTGAGGAGAAAAGAAGATAAAGGTCTTCATCAATGTGATTTTTTTTTTACTTGTGACCTGAGGGCTGTTGCCCACTTAATCTGGATATAATATTTATGACACTTGCTCTACATTGCCCCACACATCCTTTATTAGATTTTCACTGTTTTGCATTTTAATCACCTTATTACCATGATAATTCAGAATGTAGCAGAAATGGTATTGACACCCAATGTTCAAAAGTTAGGGTTGAATCGCAACCATTGTGTTATTCAGAGTAGTTAAATTTAAAAATAAATGAATAAAATAACAGATTGATAGCACTGTATGGAACTCAAATTGATTTTGAGGCATGGAGTCCATTGGTCATGTGTTTTCTATTTACATTTTTCAGGCTGAATGCTTGTTAAGTTGCCACTAATGTTGTTGTTGTTGTTGTTGTTGTTGGGTGTGTACATTATTTTTTATCCATTGCTTCATTATTCATAGATGGATAGAATTAAATTGGGTATAAATAGGTTTATTCTATGGGTCAATGCACATCAAAACTTGGAGTTATTATCCGGCATTTCCTCATGATTAATTTGAACATAATTAAACAATGGAAAACAATGAAATGTCTATTTTTCAGACGAATGGTCTTGAAATTCCATCAAGCCTCGAAGCCCAAATTCAATTTCACCAATTAATTAACATTTCATTAGTCAATGAGTCATTATCGAGGTACTGCTTTCCGAGGCTAATTCCTCCATTAAAATGGATGAATTGATTTAAACATCATTGTCTATTCTTATACTACAAGGATATCCACATCTGCGCTCGTGGCCCGGTTTTAGAATTTTCATTTTAATTAATTATCTGAATTATTGAAATCCAATCAATATTCAAAGTCGGTCATCCGAAAATATTTGTGTTTGATTAAATGGATCATACATTTTTAAAATTGTCGCCTGGTCCAACATTTTAAATAAGCTCTATGAATCAATGGTTTTAATACAGTCATGCCTTGTATTGTTTTCCATTGTAAAATTAAAACAGTATCTTATTCAATATTTCCACAAACTTATGTCAAGCATCTTTTAAATGCATGTCTTAGATTATTCATCAGGCCTAGCAGCAGATGTATTCAAATGGCGCCAAAGACTGCATGCACAGGCTAGCAAAACCTCTACGATATGGTGACGATACAATAGGAGAAATGTACCCAATTAGTGTGCAATATTGTAACATTCCAAGGTGTAGCAGCTGTAGCCCTTAACGTCACATGCATGTTGTACGCCTCAGTGGCAGTCCATGGCTTTATGCCCTCTGGTTGCTCCTAGTTATCCCCAGGTTTTTGCTGGAATGACAAGTAAGATGCGCAAGCCAGATGGCCAGGTGTTAGCTTTTTAAAGGGCAGCGGTATAGGATATAATGTGAGTCATAGCAGAAAACTTGGGCGGTATTGCAAAATGTCCTCACTTCACTGATGCCTATAGCTTCAGTAAACGCACCTTCAACTCTAGAGTATTTTAATGTACATATAGGCAGGTTTTACAGAATATTCTTAAAGCAAATGTAATAAGAAAATATACACCAGAACCAGTAAAGTGAATTGTTCTCTTTTTATATCTATGCTGCTCTGCGTAAATCATAAAAAGGTATTGTTTTTTATATAGGCTACTGTAAATTGGGGATACAGTATTTTGAGCTACAACGATTCATTTTTCTACACTGATTACTTAACCAATGTCATGGTGTTCCTTTAGAATGTTCTAAACAGTCAATAGCTATCGTATTAACTTGAATTAGGGTGATTTAGCCCCCAAAAAATTCATGATGAGGTTATTGAAGGAAGCATTACTTATTCATTGAACTCCAAGTGAGTATAACTTCACCCCCTTATACCAGACCGAAAACAGAGTTTTCCTCTTAGTACATGTATTAATAATAAAAGAACCATCCAACCCCCTGTCTGGACTCCTGAGACAAGGTGTTTTTTTCCTTGAGAAATGAAGGAACTCATTGGCATGTACCAGCCCCAGGTCAAACTCATCAAAACATCTTACTTTGATGAAGAGAGATCTGACTGCTAATGAAGGTGTCCTTGACTTGCAAACAGCCTGTTAGGTTATTTGTCCTGAGGATCATTTGAGAGCAGCTTACAGCCCACTTGTCAGTTCAATACAGATTTGCTTGTAAAGGATTTCTAATGTCCTTTGTGTTGCTTTTCCTCGGTGTTGTTTAGTGCTGAATTTTCCCAAATTTAGCCTTTTACTCCAGTGTGGCTTACCTGTGAATAAATACGGCGTCCACTCACCCATCTGCTGTGAATTCTAATGAGGTTATCACCAGTAGACGTTCAATCCATTTGAAGTAGGAGGGTGGCTGTCCCTCCCACTTCAAATGGATTGGACGTCTTGCCCTGTTATTGGCAGACAATGATTAAGCTATGTTTGGCAAAGCCATGATTCAGTGAAAGGTAGTAATTTAGTGTAAAAAGAGAAGACAATTGATATTTGTTTTTAGAATAACGTGGTATTAATTCAATATAGGCATCAGCCAAAGCCACACAGTTATCAGAGAAACACTAGAAGCGATTTGGCTAAACTCATTTTTCTCAACGACCATGTGATAATGTTCACAGGGGTTGTTTCCTCCATGTCCACAAGGGATGTCCATCTCTAGGGAGCCACGCTAAGGATTCCTTGTGTAGAAGCCCAGCAGAGCGCGTGATATTTCCCTTGGGTGTACTGTCAGATAGCTATTTATAGGTTCATGGGACATCCCCCATCTCTAACCACGCCCAACAAACTACATTGTACTATCGACCATCCATTCATTGTGTCTCTGTTCAATCAGTGAATGAATGTATCACCAATGTTACTTGGAAAAAAAATCTGAGAGCAAACATGCTTTTCTTGATTAAATCTAAAATGTTGATCTTCATTCGTTGGGTTAATTCAGGAACTAAAACAATTAGTCAGTGTGCCCCCTTTTCCCATGTGACATCTCATTCTTAACGCGTTTGTAAACAGGTTTTTTGCATGCCATTTCTAACCTATGAATATTTATGATACAAAAAATCTTTTTGTATTATTAGCGCTTTGTTTATTAATGGTAAATATCCCCGAATAACTGTGGTCAGTCCTCGAAAGCACACTAAGGGGATAGCTGCGAACTCATAGCAACAAAAGAGAGGATGGATTAATCATCGCTACCCTGCGGACATTTTTTTCCTATCTAACTCGGTCTTCCTGGACTCAAGCCAAGATCACGGCACTCTTTTTTTCCATTTCACCTATCATAGCCCACGCAACATGACCGACGTCAGACTAAAGCACTTTGAGATCACTTTATGAAAAGACTTGAGCATCTCTTATATGTCTTTAAATGACCTTCAGTAGAAACGACATAATGTGGCAGTAAATAACAGGAGCTATGCCTACGTAATTGCCCCATCTGGATTGTCTCTCAATAACAACTAATGTAAAGCGGCGTCATCTGTTCACGTCTTCTCTATAAACGTCTGTTGTGCTTGGTGACAAAATTCCTTCATTAAAACAGAATTGATTGTCCGTCACCTCTCTTACCACCTGGCCTTTCTTTCTCAGCACGTAAGGCTGTTAATGTATAGGGTTGCGTTCATTTGACTAACACTTTTTAGTTGGTGCTTTTGCATAAATCGGTTCAGGTGTTCACAATAGATTTGTTACATTAACTTGTCAAAGCATGGCCAAAGGTCAATTGAGGAAAGCTGTTTTTCTAACATGAAGGGCTTGTTCTATATTGCTGCCGTATGTTGTTCTATACACAGTATAACTAGGATAAAAGACTAGTATAAAAAATAACGTGTTCTGCCTGTTCCCATGTTCATTTGAAAGCAATTTTCATCATTATCTTGGCTTTTAAAGTACATAAATATATGAAGGATTTTTGTGCATGCCTTGAGGTCTGCGCCAACCTGAGTCCTTGAACTACCTTGGCCTAAATCCCTGTTTAATTGAGGAAATTCTGGCTTGGATTCACACAGATGTGCAGTGCTCCAACATTTGGGCGCACGTGTTGTTTTTGTGGGTGCCAAAGGCTGTCGCTGTTCCTTTTAAGAGCAAACAATTTCATCATACTAGGATCGCAAAATTAAAATAGCATCTGAAAGATGCAAAAAGAGAAAAAAAAACAAGATTCAGTATTATACCTTTTGAAAGTTAAAACATTTTCTCATCTCATCTTATCTCATTTTCTGAAACGCTTTATCCGCATTAGGGTCGCGGGGGGTGCTAGAGCCTATCCCAGCTGACTTTTCGGGCACAAGATGGGGGCACCCTAAATCGGTGACCAGTCGATTGCAGGGCACGAGGAGACAGACATTCACACTCATACCTAGGGGCAATTTAGAGTGTCCAATCAGTCTACCATGCATGTTTTTGGAAATGTGGGAGGAAACCGGAGTACCCGGAGGAAGTTAAAACATTTAGTTGTATTAATTTATTATGTTATTACAAATGTCAGGAATGTTGATTGAATACTTTGGTGGCGCATGGCACAGTGGGTAGCTTATGCGTGATGTATTGGTAGAACAATCTGAGACACTCCCATTGGGTTCTATATTCATATTGCACAAATCTGCAGGACACACACGATTCTATTGTCATCTTGGTGCAGTGTGTATTAGCAAAGGGACCAAAGTTATAGCAACAGAGCCGATAGAAGTACAACGGTGTTTCTCTCCATTCTGACACAGTCAAGTCTGTTGGATATTATACACTTGCACAGCTAATAAATTGGAAAGCCCGATGGATAATGTCTCCTCGGCGAGGTCGGTCTACATGATGATTAAGAGCAGCGAGTCAATAATTAACTCTATCATTATTACAATAAATTTCCTAATCAACAGTCTGTTGGAATAAAACACCAGATGATCATTCCATTGGTGAAGGTTTGCTGTGTTTGTCAGTAATATGCCGGTAATGACAATGTTAACCTTCATTTGCTCTTGTGGAGCTTCAATTAAGTCTGCATGATTGCTCGTATTGTTACTGCATGTAAATGACTTTGCACTCTTTGTTCTTTCATTTTTCACCCGCCATTAGTCAAATGAGTCTAGCCAGAACAGTCACAAAAGTTTTATCATTTACCACTGTTAAATTGCTGAGTCATTTTGGGTTATTCTAGTTGGGATGCCACAATAGTTTGCATTCTACAAGACTCGCCTTCTCCCAATTTATATATTAATAGAAGCCACCTGAATTACGTCCCCCTATTTTTTTTGTATTTTATATTTTTTGGGTAGCATTAAAACCTACTCTATAGGCCAAGCAATACAATTCAGTTAAAGCCAGGTTCACAACTATAAATCTTGGTCTTGATTGTTAAGAGTGCTGTCGATAGATGAAAACGATTTCTTGATGAATCACGTCTCGAAGCAGTCCAGGCAAAATGGAGTGCATTACTTGACTGCAACCAAGAAACATGCTGTCCATTTGGTTTCCACTAGTTTATGAGATTACCTAGCCTTTGGGAATGCAAGTACCGTGGATGAATGGCGGTTTGAACTTGGGAATGCCAGGCGTCCATTAATATAAAACGATGAAACTGGGGGGAATAAGGAAAGGAAAAAAAAACCAAAATTCTGCTGCTTGGTCCAAATGGAATGAGAGTTCACCCACCTTTTAAAAAAATAGCCCTGATTATAGAGATGTTCTGATACTTTTTTAACATTTAGTCCCTTTTTTCAATATATATTTTGCCGATATAAATCTGATGGCAATCCAATAGATTTATTTTTAGGCAATTAAAAAAAGAACAAATCATATTTTTTATATGATATACTAGTGGTCTCTTCTTAAGAAATGCTCATTTTACAAATACTACTACACAGTGCTCTTTTAATATATTTGGCCTATAAATAAAAAATAAAAAAATTAAAATGGTTTGATTTGACTTAAAAGTAGTCCCACACAGCTGAAATGTTTGCATAGAGTTTTTATTTACAGCAGCCTTATAGTGTTCTGAAAACACGTGAATATTAAATCGGATATAATCTCTTGACTAAGTCACTAATTATTCACACTCATTTCATAAGGAAGGAAACAGCTAAATATATTGATATTTACATTGAATTACAATTACAATTACAACATTGAATTTTTATAACTCTCTACAAGTATCAACAATATCAAATGATAAATCATAATGTGCCCTCAGTGGTAACCTATTCAGAAAAAAATATGTGGGCTATCCATGTCGTTATTGGGGGCAGCATCTTGGAGACCCCTGCTGTAGTCACTTAACAGATAACCGCCGCACATCTACTTCCTTATCAGTCTGACCCCGTACCTGAAAATGTGTATTCCTGATAAATAATAATGAAGAAAAGAAAAAGCAAAGAAAAAATGATAAGCGTGCCATGGGGCGCTGATACATGACTTGAGTTCCTCCTCAACAAGGCGGAATTATTTAATGCCCTCTGATAATATGTAGCAGCCCGGCGGCTTGAGTGGTTAGCGTGTCGGCCTCACAGATCTGGGTCCTGGGTTCAAAGTCACAGGTCGGTCCACATGTGTGGAGTTCGCGTGTTCTCCCCGGACCTGTGTGGGTTTCCTCCGGGTACTCTGTTTTCCTCCCACATTCCCAAAAATAACATGCACAATAGGCTGAATGGACACTCTAAATTGCCCCCAGGTATGAGTCTGAGCGTGAATGGTTGTCCGTCTCCTCGTGCCCTGCGATCGGCTGGCCACCGATTCAGGGTGTCCCCCGCCTCTGGTCCGAAGTCAGCCGAGATAGGCTCCAGCACCCCCCACGCACGACCCTAGTGAGGATAAAGCGGTTCAGAAAATGAAGGATAATTTGTGTTGCGATTACCCAAATAGGTTTGAAGGTTGAAAGTATTTCTCAGAACAAGCCAGGAATTTGGCCCACCCAATTTTGAATATACGGTAAACACTGCAGGAGGCGAACATGTTACTACTCCCCAAGTGCTGTCATTTAGAAGAAACCCTTGAGATTGAGTGCAATAGCAATCTCTAAACAATGCAATCACACAAGCAATTACAAAATAGCCCTAATACCAAAATCATGTACAATGTTTATTTCTCTGTGGGGAGCTTCAGTAGAATATAAAAATGCGTGAGTTGCTATTTAATGAGAATAACAATAGCGTTACTGAAGCTTGGAGGTTGAGCGTAAAAGACCAAAACGTTGTCAAAATGGTGCTACACTATCTGTCAACCTGTGACTTACTTGGATTGAACATGTCTTTTTAATTACTTAGTTAGTCCGTCACAAGGTTAAAACGTCTGATTCTCTGTTTATTTTAAATAGAAGGATATTTTTAATACCCTTCACTCTTACCCAAGGGCTGCTGTAAGAAATAAATGTGTAAAATGCAATAAATATTCTCCCTTTCATGGGAATTTACCTTGCAAGGTCGCTGACCTTTTTGAAAGTAAGTGCAACTTCTTGGGTACTACTTAAAGCAAATGGTTATCTTTATGAAACACACGTATTAAATAGCAGATTTGTTTAAACTACAATTAACCTTATGCTCTCATGAATAAAAAACTGTATGTCATATATGCACGTGAACACACTGATCATTGGATAATGATATCCCATAAATGATGATTTAACATTGAAGAAAATATAGAGCAAGCATGGGATTAATTTATGGATCTGTAGTACTGAACATCTTTGCAGACAATTGTACCACTATACCATCAGTGACTAGGATATTTATACCCCGTGGGCAAGTGATTAGAGCGTTGGCCTCACGGTTGTGAGATCGAGGGTTCAATCCCAGGTTCCTGTGTGGAGTTTGCATGGTCTCCCCAGGCTTGCGTGGGCTTTCTCTGGGAACACTAATTTCCTCCCACATCCCCAAAACAGGCGACTTGAAAACTCAAAATTGCCTCAAGAGATGAGTGTGAGCCGAAATAGCTGCCTGTCTCCGCTATGCTTTGCTGGCCGCCAATTCAGGGATTCCCATCGTTGTCTGGGACAGCCTCCAGCACCCCCCACAACCTTCATAAGAATAAGCAGTATGGAAAATGAATGAATGCCCCATTTTCATAAAGCCGCTGACGATTTCTGCTTCTAAAGTCTTATATATGAGGTAATCTGCTGACGATTTATACAGGTCTAAAATTTAATTGGACACAATTACAGTTTTCATATTCTGAGCATTTGTTGCAGATTTTGAGTTTTCTGTATTTCAACTATTTTATTTTATTTTGAATTTTGCAACCTCAAAGGGGGATTTCACTGGATTTGGGTGATAGCTTATAGCATGCAAATTCTGGACCTTTTTTCTTGTTGACTGTCGGGACTATAGGGACTAACACAAAGAGCTAGAATTTGCCCTCCTTCAGATCCAACCACAATGAAAGCTGTGACAATCGCTGTGACTTCTTTGTTTAATCCAATATAAGGAAAGCGCTCTGTCAAGGACAAATGGAGATGGATATAAGTGAAAACAGCTGAAATCCTAGACAAGGTTGCACAAATAACAGGCTTGACAATATTGACATTCATTTCAGAGGACGTTATTCTCATTCATTTTCTAAAGACGGCTGAATACTTTGTCTGTAAAAGGAGGGTGACTCCATGCACGCTTCCATTCTCACCCCGTCACGCATGTTTCATGGCAGAATGAGGCCTAAACCCATCAGCGCATTATCATTCAAGTCGAGAGAATGTCTGAATGAAGGACTCGAGTATTATCGGAATAATGAATTGCCTGTTGACGACAAAGAATCACAAAAATCTTTCTCTAGTCCTACTGGGTTGTTGCTCATTTGGTCAAATTTTTCACTAAGTTGTCTGGTATTCCAATTTATACCCTAGGAATACATATTTTTACTTGAGTGGCCATTTTTCCAAAAAAAAGATGACACTTTGCAGTTAGGGAAGAACCACGGAATATGTAATCATTGCCGCGTGTGAGGTTTTTTTTATCATATTTTCTGGTTGAAATGAGCAGTGGATACCTCGATGTTCAACTTGGTGGGTGGCAAATTATTTTTAACTTTTCCTAGCATTGACAGTGAGTGTGAGATTTTCTGCCTTTTTTAAAAGGCTGCTTTTTTCCAAGGTTGAAAGAACAGTGCCACCCGGTGGTCTCATCCAGTGCATAGAACCAGCAGCATAAATTCTCCACTAAGCGGTGCAATTAATTAAATCAGTTGCTCCATCATTTACACATTAAGGAATTCACCTCTCTTTAATCCCTCGTTACTTATTTATTATAACTCACTTTCATGTCCAGCAAAGCAATAGCGAGACATTTATTGTTCTTTGAGATTGGGAAACATTTTGTTAAATTGTCACACATGATCTCACTAAAGGACAATTAATTTTTTTCTCCTTTGATCAACAAAATAGCTTTAACTTGAATTGGAATAATACAATTGGAAAATCTAAGAATTGAATGGAGCAATACCATTCTAGGGAGAGTTGTTGTTTAATCACAATATTTAACATTTGTTCATCTCTGGAAGTTGATAGATATTTAATTATAAATTGGATTTGTTCACTTTTGAATTGTGTTGTTCTGTTTGTTTTAATTAATATTTGCTCGTTATTAGATTTCATTTTTGTTGATAGTATTAGTTTGACTTGTTTTCATTAGTTTTCCTGTTTTCATCTTTGGATTCTGTCTCATGTACATTAAAAAAACAAGAAAGGACAACATTTGATGGCGGATTAATTAATTGTGGATTTATCGGTGCCGGTGTTGCCTCTAGATTAAGAGTTAGGCATTTGATGCTATGTGTTTGAAGCCTGTGGTGTGCTGGAGCATACTCGTGCTCGTCTTTCTTGTGGATATGTATAGTTTTTATTTTATTTCAGATTTTTCAATTCTAGTTTTGTTCATCATTTTCAGTTTCTATTGAAGAAAATCATCTTGGACTACTACTTAGGCTACTGCAAAGGGATTGTTGATTCACCCTCAGCCAATTACGTTGACAAATCTTTTCCAAGCATTTTCTGCTTTGAGGGGAACTAAACCCATCTTTTTTTTAAAGACAAAAAATTACTAATATTGTATGTCGCCATTACTAGGAAAACATGCTTTTGTCAATTATACTGTTTTTGTGAAGTGAGAATTGAACAAGAGTGAGCTGAGTAGAGTAGGATGCCATGTACGAACAACCAAGCAGCCGACGGTGCCAGTGTTTTGCTTGTCCATGCTTAATATTTCATGAATGTAAGATTTGGTAAAATGAGGAAACTAGGGCAAGAAATGCCTGAGAAACATCCTATTCATGGAACTTTCCAAATGTGGGAAAAATGTTACCAAGTTGGCCTCAGATGCCATGTTTTAACATGTTCTAAAATAGGTAATTTGTTTTTTTTTTTAAGTAAGCAGCCCTAGGCAGTTAAAAACATTCTAAGAGAACCTCCAATTCTATAAAAGTGATAGTATAGCACTTTGTGGACTGATATCTCAATCTACTTTGTTTCATCGAGTGTTTAAGCCATAATCATCTCGTCCTTTAGATGTATTTGTTTTTAAAATTTCCATTCATATATTTCAGCAACAAAATTGTCAAAATCGCTTTGTATATTTTATTGCTTCAGATGAAAAGTAGCTGTAAAATGTGTTCATAATATTATAGTAAAGCGACCTTATGTCACATTTTCGAAAATGTAATATCGGTAAATATTATGTCGTTGTCCAAAAGAATTAATACTATCACATCATCATTAAATTGCCGATAAACACCTCAGGACCTGTAATATATATTATTATTTAAGATTATTTTAGCACAATTTTCTCTCAATGTGCATGTATATTCATGTCATGGACATGTTTTGTACACATTGTTTACTTAGCTGTATACTGTATATATTCATATTTACTTTCTTTTTTGACATTTTTTTAGGCATATCAGATTAAAGAATAAATCAATCATTAATCAAGAAGCCCCAAATTTAGCGAAGAGATATTTATGTCTATGATTCATACTATTTGGAATGAATATGCGCTCTGACTCTCACTCTTCTCATGTTTCTTATCATCCGCTCCACCATGGACTGTATTGTTTAGTGGATGATAAATGACCACTGCGGTGTGAGCCGGAATGAGCTCTCACTGAGACCACACCGATGGCGGCCTTTCAACACCTCTCTAGAAAGATTCATTACATTAATTAAAGTCCTGTTTTCACTGACATCCAGCCGCTTGTAGCCCCCTGTTGCAGTCATTCCTGGCCCTCCACAGAGGCCAAACCCGACTTTATAGTTTCTAGTAGCTATGGAAGCGGGTGGCTCCCCTCAAGATGGACGTGGTGTAAAATCAACTCCGTTAAAGCACTGCGGGGAAACAAATTGGTTCACTTAAGCATGAAAATGATCGAACGGAAAGAAAGACAATCACCGTGGAATGCATTTATCAAAACTGTTCACGCGGGACACAAATGACTGCCTGCTGCATCCACTTGAAGACTGGCTTCATTATTGTCACAATTTATCATCGGCGCGTTACATTTGGTGAAAAACAAAACTGTCAGAGGCCCGCGTTCACATAGATTGAATGTGTCAATAATCTTTAGCCTGGAGAAATGCTGTCTAGTCTGTGTTAAAAAGAAAAGAAAAGAAAACTGCAGTCAAGAAATATAATTGAACTAAAGTGAAACTTGGTCAAGTTTGACCTGACATCACTCCTACTTGCACTTGACTACTAACCAAGACTAAATCCAGTCACTAGTTTATTCTCTTTCATGCATTTTAGGTACATTGAACGCGTGACGTGTTTATTTAATGTGGACTTTATACACCGGCCATAAAAAAGTGTGTAAACGTCTACAATGAAATGTGATATATTTGTGAGGAATAGAAATGTCAACCTGCTTTGTCTTCAGTGGCAGGTAAAAAGGGTTGTCTATTTTATTTGTTTAGTAACTGCATTGTTTTAGCTCTTTTGTGTGTCTTCTTTGCCTTGTGCATAGTCTATTGCCCAAATATTATAGTTATTCTATTGTGCTTTTATTCCAACTTCCATATTTTATTTCCCGTATTGTGTGTTTACAACTGCTACTGTTTGCCTCCTTCATTCTATTGTCTTGTGCTGTGTTTTTACGTTAACGTTTCACTTACAATGTTTGTTTGTGCAGTTCGCTCAGCAGAAATTTAACTCCATGCCAATATTTCTGTTTCTTTTTTATTATTATTCCAAAACATGAGCAAATCAGAGCTTGACTTGAGAGACCTCGAAGGTTCCACTCTAGGCTTACACTTAATCGTTCGAGATCCCTAAGAAAATCGGAACACAAAACATACTTCTTCCTAAACCCTTACATTTATTTGCTGTTTGTTTATTCTTCACATCATTTTATATTATATGTTATAGCATATGTTTGCACTTTCCATGACTGTGAATGTTGAATATCTATCCTCAGCAGAAGCATAGCTCTTTTGATCATTGACATATGCTTGCGTTCTGATTCCTCTCGCCAGGCAATAGTATGTTATTACAACAGCGAAAATCTCCTGAGAGGTCAACGTTGCGTGTAAATTTGATTGCCTTATGCATTGTATTGCTTTTCACTACGCTTAACCGCAGAGTTTCAGTTGTTCAAAGTGAATCATAGAGTTGAAAGACAAACTTAAAGCTGATCAGATGTCAGGGTGTTATGTTTCTCCACCAACACGGGCCCTCGTGATCATTTTTTCCCATCACAGCCGCAATACATCCTCACAGTCCACTGTAACTCAATGGGGCCGTATCAGGATCTCAAAACACGGTTGATAGTTCAATCAGAGGAGATTCCGTTTCTCGCTTGAGTTATTTTTGGCCCAGTCTTCCCGTCACATCCATTCTTAACCCATGCTTGCTATTCTATACCTTAGAGATGATTGCTCAAATGTGTTGGAGGTTTTCTTATACCTGGGTGTTTTTACTTGAGGGTTTTCACAGCCAAATCACACATACAGACATCCTGGGGCTTGAATTAATACACATTTGCATGGGAGGGCTATATGTCTGGCTGGCTGGAAGGAAGGTGAATAGAGTATGAAGGTCAAATTAGAAATGGGTGGCAGTGACTGCTTTTAGTGCACAATTTCCAAAGGCTCTAAACATTTCAGCGAAGAGTGAAATCCAGTGTCTGCAGCAAGACCAATGACATACTGAGTCATTGTGGTAATTGCAGTCAGACTGGGACAGAAGATAAACACAGGGGAATCTTCTCTCACTGTGTGTGAAAGTAAATCTTTATTGGAACAGACTGCATAAAAGACACATCAATAAATTTTCATTTAGATTCACCAACCACAGTGGATCTTAAGTCAACCTCCATTTAGATTTCAGGGAAATAAAAAAGCCATGAACAAATTTGACCTCATAAGACTCAAAACTACCCAAGACATTTTTACATTGTATTTTTTTATTGCTATTAAATAGCTAGTTTTTAGCCTCCACCTTAAGAATGAAATCTTCATACTAAAGGCTTCTATGACTAGATTTTAATGAAACAATTACCGCATTTTCACGACTATAAGGCACACTTAAAAGTCTTAAATTTTCTCCAAAATAGACAGGCTGCCTTATAATCCAGTGTGCCTTATATATGTAAAAAAATTAAAATGTGCCATTCATTGAGGGTGCGCCTTATAATGTGGTGCGCCTTATAGTCGTGAAAATGCGGTACCTATAGCAAGGTGTACAAATGCTTTGTCATTATAGTTGAAAAACAAACTCTTGAATATATATTACTTAATATAAACATATACTTGAAAATTTTTTTGTCCTACTGCCTGTAGGAGGAATACATTTTAAACACTGACAGCATTATTTGATGCCAAAACTATGCAACACTTTGCAAGCCTGTTTTTTCTGCTATGAACCGCTTCATGTGAAACGAGCAAAGCCGTATAATCCTCAATGGAAAAGCCTATCACGGTAGAAATTGTCACCTTGGGCCCAATTTCTTCTCATGACTGACTGACTGACAGCCTTCCCTCTGTTTTGCCAGTATTCCACCTTCCCTCTAGCGCTCATTGCATGCATTCATCTCCTTTAGCCTGTTCCTTCTGTCTGTTCACATTAAACTGCTCCATTAAGCACCTCTGATTCCCAACACATTTCAGTAACAGAACCCATCACTGCATCTGCCTGTCCCCCACTTTTTAAGAAGGTGGAGACAATGGTTGTTCTCTGACACTGATTCTAATAGAACCAGACTCTTCACCATGGTTCTCATAACCTTCTTTAAATGAACATGGCGAAAGCCCTTCCAGACTGATTGGGTAGCTGTTGTGTTGGAACACAAGGTCGAGCGAGGAGCACTTGCACTTTACGATGGTTTACAAAGCTTTTCTTCTATTATGAGATTTAGGATGCTTTGTGTTGTGTCTTTTCAACTCACTCCAAGAGGTCATGTAGTAATCATAGCATGGAGCATGGGTAATACTATAGATTTATCTGAAAACAAAGATTTGTGTTTCTCTTGAGAAAGTTTAACCGTTTATAGGGGAAGCATATATATTGCATATATATTTCCTAATTTAAAAAAAAAACAGGTGTCTGTATACGTGGACATAGACATCACCTTTCTATACTATATGCTATTTACAGGCCACATTGATAACACTTTTGTTGTTGTTTATTCTTAGTGTTTAACCGCCTGCCGTTGACAAAAATATATGTCAGATTTATTTATATATAGAGGACTAGCTGTGAATGCTCATCTTTTAGTGCCATTGACGATGGTAGATCTGAAATCCAATTTGAACAGGAGGTTTGGCAGCAATCATTTGGGATGATTTTTAGCATTAAAAAAATATTCTGACAAAATTCAATTGTAAAATTCCAGACATATTATATGTTTCTTCGATATGATTTAATTGGTCAATTTTCGGCACAAACAGCTGCCAGGATTTTACCAAAAAGTTACGTTTTTTGTCAATTTAACGTGTTTATTTCTTACAATGTACACACTTCTGCTAAACTTGCTTAGTAGATATAGGAGAAAAAAAGACGGTAAACACAAAGCATAAGAAGCAGCATTGTGTTATATCTGAAGCAAATCTTAGCTAATTTATCTCTGCATATATAAAACTAAGACCAAATGAAATGATTTAGAAGAAATGGAAAAAACACAGTGGCCTTTGATGCATTAGATAAGCCTAGCCATGCAGACTAATTACAGCAGCGAGCAAAGAGATCTGCTCTAGAAATCGCTGAAACAAACAAATTAATTAAATGTGATGGAAGCCAAATGAAAAATGTCAAATAAAAGCATTTCTTGATCATCTTCATGCGCTGGCAGCCAGTGCACTCATTTATTTACTGATGAGATACAGATACACAATCAAATAAAAATACCATAATTGAAACTATATTGACAATTTGGTTTTCGGCAAGTCCTTTGTCACTATTGCTTTTAGGCAATGTCAGAGTCCTTAAGTACTAAATCAAGTGAACAATTGTGTTTCTTCACACTAATTAACACTATTTTCATCCCAGTTAGGCAAGAAGACAGTGTGTACATCCCAAGGTAATAAATTAGACTAAATCTAGAAATAATTCAACCTAAAATTTGCCACTACACTGACTATACATGTTGTTGTTGATATCTGAGTATGTGTGAGTGAGACTTTACAGTTCGGTACTGTGGAAGGGAAAGCTGGGGAGTCATGTTGTATGATAATAAGAAAAGAGGCGACAAGGCTAAAAGCTTAAGGGTTTAGATTGCTATCACCTAACGTAGATAAGAGAAAGTGAAGTGTTATTTTAAAGGAAGAGTTAGTAAAGAATCTCTTTGGAGTGAAAGGAGCATCAAATCTATTGATGAGCCTGTTAATTTATTTAAAGGGGGGTTAATAGTTAATGTAATTAGTTGCTATGCCCGTAGGCAGGATGTCAACTAGATGAGAAAGAGAAATTCTGGAAGTAGTTGGAAAATTCCATGAAGAGAGCGTTTGTATTTGGAGAGGATTGGATAACTTTATTCATCCCGTATTCGGGAAATTTTGTTGTCACAGTAGCAAGAGGGTGAGGATGCAGAAATAGGAAAGGCATTTTAGACATAAATAGATAGGTAATAAGTAAGTTAATAAATAAATACATGACTAAATATATAAATAAATAAGCGTGTTGCTGAAATATATATATATATATATATATATATATATATATATATATATATATATATATATATATATATATATATATATATATATATATATATATATATATATATATATATATATATATATACACATACATACACATAGATGTACATGCATGCAGACGGTAGGTCTTAACACTCAGCCATTTGTTCTGTTAAAGAGCCTGACAGCTGATGGGAGGAAGGATCTGCGGAAGCGCTCCTTCCTGCAATGAGGGTGCAGCAGTCTATTGTTGAAAGAGCTTCGGAGGAACTCCACAGACTCGTGCAGGGGGTGGGAGGTGCTGTCCATGATGGACATCATCCAGGTCAGCATCCTCCGCTCTCCCACTTCCTCCACAGAGTCCAAAGGACAGCCCAGAATAGAGCTGGCCCTCCTGACCAGTTTATTCAGCTTGTTCCTGTTCATATTAGATGTGTTGGTGAAGTTATGCGTGAATTTGTTATCCATCCAAGGAACCCAAAGGAACAGGTGGTGGTGGTGCAGCAGTAGTGGAACAAATGTGAACATGGTTCAGGTGCATGAGAATCAACAGGCCCCTTGAGTCAAGCATTGGGGTAGGAATGGCAGGGAGTGCTAGGGATTTATCACTGGCAGGAGTTTTCAGACAATCTTACACTATACATATTATAGGTCTGTGCATCATCTTATGTTCATTTTAGACTTTCACCTCACCCAACCTTGCCCCTTCTGTACGCCCCGATCACCTAAAAAATTGGGGATTGGATGCAGCCACACCATTGGACAGTCTTAAGCTTCAGCCCTGTGGTGGCATATTGTACCTAAAGGATGAAATTGCCTGTAGCGGACAGATTATTTTCGAAAAGGCAGGATCATGGAATGACCTATAGCACCCATTACATTACAGTTTGTGTTGAATAGATAATCAGACAGAAGTTACTGCCTGTAAAGTTGAAGTAGATGAGAGGAGCTAAATCACAAATGTGGAAGATAACGCTGCTTCTGGCAATTAATAATTAACAAGGTTAAGGCAGGCCAAAGAACCATGTGGTGGAAATGGGGAAAGGAAGGTAGGATAAAGATAACGTGGCACATTTTAATGCCAGAACGATTATTAGCCAGGGAGGACAAACCGCACATTTTAATGCCAGAAAGATTATTGACCAAGGAGGCCAAATGGTACATTTGAATGTCAGAGAGATTATTGACTTTGGAGGACAAATGATGTTATTTTATGGACAGAAATATTTTTATATAAGGTTAGCCTGTCGTCAGTGGTCTGTTAAGAGTTTATTTCATCAATTATGGCGTCCAAAAAGTTTAATACAGTGGTAACTCCACTTACAAAATGAGTTTGTTCCAGGAATGGTTTCGTAACTTGGATTTTTAATACGTGGAGACCTGTTTTACATTGAAACACAGTAATTTGTAATGCGTGCATGAACAGTTAAGAAGGACTGCAATAATGGAAAGTATGTGCAACAGGTTAGGGCAATTAAAGCCAGAGAAAAAGTGTTGCCTGGTGTGTTCTGAATAGATGGAATGAAACCTTTGATGGTCAATGAGGCTGTGAAAACTATACTGGTATAAATGTGTTCATTTATGAAAAAAAATGAGTGAAAGGCTGCATTTAAGGCCAAGGTTTATTTGGTTAATATGGTCAACAGTCCAGAGCAATTGGGACTAGTCTAGTAAAGGTGGAGGCAAATAGGACAAATTGAGTGAGGTGTGTTATAGAAATATAGGAGGTTAGTTTCAGGATGAAGGGGGGGTTGTGAACCTGCCCTTAGCAACAAAGTTACCTTAGAGAGAACAGGAATCTGAGCTGGAAGTGGCAATAAACAAAGATATTGAGACTTTTTTGGAGTGACCATGTTTCAAAGGCGCTGATCAGAGAGACAGCCAAAGTTAGATGCTTTGAAAGCAATGTGACAGAGACCAAAGAAGATATAGAGTAGCAGATTAGAGTTGGCAGAAGAATGATGAGTATGCCAGGCAAGAGAACTCAAGGAAAATGGAAAACATAAAGAGAAAGATCCTCCTCATAATCAGAATCAGAATCTTGTATAAAATTATTAACATCATTTTAAATTAGGTTTGCATAATGACTTCCGAGGAAAACTAAGGATATCTGATGACCTGTCATTCAAAGCTGCATGGCTGTCTGCTTTTCAACATCTGCATTTTCAACCACTTCTTATGACTTCTAATACATTTACCAACTGCTTAAACTGAGATTTAGGTATGAAACTGATTAGCAACCCCAGCTGCCCGTACTCCAAACACTGCCGCGGGTGGTCCTTCATGTGGTGGCTGTGTGATTTTGCTATCAGGGTTTGCTATACCATATGCATTTTAAAATCACATCCCCTGTTCACAGCCACAGTGAGTTCAATGTCTACCTCAACATAGCTTTACATCTACACATAGATGGACATTATAATACACGTGGTATTTCACATCTAAGATTACACCTGGTCACATAGGCCTTTAAGCCTGGAGGACCCGCATGGGTCTCAGGATTCATCAATTTGACAGCTTTGTGTTAAAAAAAATCTGGTGCAGAGTTAAGTGAATGTGCATTTATCCACCCTCGTGTGGACATAGCCTAAGGGTGCAAGGTAAGATATATGCACACGCCGCACCAATGACCTGTCAATCATGGGTCTGTAACCCCACACAGGGATGGGGAGAACATGTAAAGTCCACACAAGGTGGCTGTAGAAAAATCTTGTTGAATTTTATTACATGAGGGTCAGTGAAAGGGGAATTCATCTGAAAAATTCTTATTCCTCAAATAATATCAAATGGAGTTGTTACTATTTCAAATACAGTCACTGTTCAGAACTTTGAAGCAAATACAAATGGTGGTGCACTGGCACCTAGCGTTCAAAATGTTCAATTCTATATGAGTTACAAAATAGCAGATTTTTTGGGGGGGGTTATAAATATGTGAAGCTCACGTCTGTTATATATGTATATATTTAAATCGACCTATAAATCGCTGATAACAACTACTGTTAGTATGAAATTGGAAGCAAAATATTGATATTATTAATAATAATGCTGTAGTTTTTAATTCAAAGCAGGTCCCCTCTTGAACATACATCTCATGGTCAGAAGGTGATGCTGTCGGCTAGGATTTGAAATAACTCAACTGTATAAATCATGAATGGCTAAATAAAATACATTAATCTTCATGATAGAATCGTTGAGTGGGATGCGGCAAGGGATAACGATAATGCATATTTATGATTTTCCTTGCTCATCCATTCGATAATCCGGGCACATAACTCGCAATAGCCCACCCAACCCCCCTGCAATGGTTTGCCTTCATTACCTCAAACTTTCTCTGGGTCACCCACATTGTGACCTCTGACCTTTTTAATTTCCTGTGCGTATTAATAGAAAACGTAGCGTATGGAAAATTATAATTAGTGGTCTCTTAGACTACTTGTATAATCTTATATTAATAACTAGGAAAACATTCATCAAAATGAGAATGAGCATTAATTGCCAGCCGTGGTTGAGCAAAATAAAATTTAAAAAAATGCACGTAATTTCACCTGCTATAAACTGATACATGCTATAGAAATTAACAATATTACAGAGATTTGCCAATGATCTTTAAATATTACTGAGCCGGTGAATGAGTCAAATGAGTTCACTTTTGTTGTCTAATATTTAAAATATAAATGAGTATATTCTGTTCAGCCGTTAAAAAACTGCACATAATTTCAACTGCTATAAACTGATACATGCTATAGAAATGACCAATATTACATAGATTTGCCAATGATCTTTAAATATTACTGAGACGGTGAATGAGTCAAATGAGTTCACTTTTTTGTCTAATATTTAAAATATAAATAAGTATATTCTGTTCAGCCTTTTGCTTGCGTTTGTCTATTTTCCCATCGCCTGTTTTCAATGAAAATTGTGAAAGCACTTTAACACACAAAAGACTGTTTAACATGTAGCCTATTGATTACTATGCCAACTATCACAATATTCATTAACCATAATTGCCATGAATATTACGATGCGGTTGCGTAAAAAAACCTTCCCCCTCATAGGTGTTCGGCGCGCTTTCCTGGAATCAAAGAATCAGTTCAGTCTCTAGCAAGTGTCGTCTGTTGCCTAGCAACTCTAGCACTGGTGCTGCCTAATGCTGTCTATGTGCAGGGGGTAAATCGCGGGGTGAATCTCCCCTCTCAATTGGTCGCATAAAGGTGTGCGGGGTCAAACTTTGCCAGTGGACTGGATTGTTGTCACAATTGTTGTGGCTTTGCCGTTGTTTTGTTTAAGCGGTGGCTCCCAGGGGTGGAGCGTTCCGCATTTGAAATAAGATGAGGCAATACAGTCCAAGGACAACATGTCAAGGCGTAGGCAGTGAAGGGAAAGTAACATTTAGCTGCTGACCATGTAAGGCTCACAAGTGCACCCAAATGGTTAAATCTACTTTGCTTTCTACCTGGGTTACCATGTCCTCGGGCAGAGCTACTTCTCTGTTCAAAGCATGAAAATGTGCTTTGTGGATAGCACCCATGTCTGCTCTGTTTAATTACACTAGTGGCTGGCTCCTCGTACATGTGAAATGCAAATGCCTTTAGCGATTGTTCTTCCTCTCGTAGGTTTCTCCAATCTTGTCCGTCACGCCTCACTAAAACAATTCCATATCGCTGAAAGCAGATCGGCTTCTCTTTTGCTGCGCTTCATCTTTTCTTGCACTCGTTATTAAAGTTTCATGCTAGATTTTTGACTTTGATAACATATGAATATTGCATGTCGTGCAAGGGGATGCAGGTACCACCGAAGAGGCGGGAAAACGTCAAAAAGGAGTCAGATGTGTTTCCCACTGCATCTTTGTAAACTGTCATGTGTTTGTGCAGGTTGCCCCCTCAGATCTTTACAAACATGTCCCTGAAGGGTATGAAATATTTTATTGTTATTCTGGAACTCATTCAGCCAAACCACCATGACAGATGCGTTATTGGCTGTGCCACTGTCGTGCTGGTTTGATTTCCAATAGGTTGTCACACTTTCCTTTTCCTTATAACAGCTATGACAGGATCTTTCCCAAATGTATTTTCAACCTGCGGGTGGACGTCTTTAAATTTTGATTAAAAAAATAAAATAAAAGAGCATTTTGTGCGCAGACAGAGTTGGGAATCAAATTTCCACATTATGTAACAGTATGCGCATTGATTTAGATCATAGATTGATTCTGGGAAGAATAACAGCACCAACATGTTTTATTTTTTTTCTCACATTCATCACATTGTTGCTATCCAGAATGTTCATGTTTACTTTAATATGCTTACGGGGTAATTTTGGAAAAGAAAAAAACACGCAATTTTAACATTTTAGTGTTGCCTATGTGACCAAAATTCAGATTTGTATATACGTGAATGCAGGTTTTCAATGATAATTTCTTAATGAGCACAATAATTTGATTACTAGAGACATGAAAGAAAACATTTTTTGTCATTAGGCACCTCCGAAAATTATTGAATGAATGTATGAATGAACTAAAATGGGGGCCAGATTGGATCCTTGGGGACCAGTTCCAGCTCGCAGGCCCTGTTTTGAATACCCCTGCAATTGATTATAATATATTGGGTTTTTTATATCACCATAGAAAATATATAGGCGCAATATTATAATGGTAATATAGTCTAAGTATTGCTACTGACCTATATGACCTACATGAGTGCCAATCGTACTGTTCAATATGAAATAGTTTGTGTTTACAAGATGAGCCGAGGACTGAGAGCATACAGTTGCTTTTTAAATGCTTTCCAGCTGAATGGTTAATGTCTTGGCCTCTGTCTCCCTTCTCTCTTCTTGCACTTTCATTCCTTTTTCCCCAAGCTTTTTGATGCATTTGCTCTACTCTCCCCTTGCACTGAAAAAAAAATAAAATCACTTTGTCACATCGGGATGCATCATTTCACACGCTGAATTTTTCAAAACTGAAACTAGAAATCCTTTCTCAGCATGCAATATCCATTAGGGAGAAAATTATTTATATGATTCGCCTGCATTATTGATCTATTAATGAAGAGAAATATGCACCTCACACTCTGCATTGTCACCTGCCAATATTCTAGCTCTCAAGAGTTAAGGTTACTCTTTGTTATCCCCATTGCATAACCTGAATAGAGTGGCGACTTTTGATCACATAGTAATGGCATTTAAAGTGCCCCCATCTCTCCATCACCTCTGTAAGATTCATTTCCTGGGGGTCTCATATATCTTCCTCCTAGAGGTTGTGGTGTTCAGGCACTGCATTTTACTACACATTTTCTTTATTGTGGGACTGTCAGCAAGGTACTTTGGTCCAGAGGGCACGGAGACAAACACACATACACACAAAAATAGCTACCGCAGCTTTTGCGCGGCCTATTTTGCAATGTTGCACCACCTGAACGCACTGCAGACCACCACCTTGAAAGGTTACACTACAAAGAAAAATAGAGTCAGGGTGTGAATTTGGAAAGAATAATCCTGTGTTTTGGAGGACGGTTTCAGCCAAGTGAAGGATTGAGTGGGAAAGGTTGTGGAGCATTGTGTAGCTTTGCTGGGTCGGGCGAGCAGATGGAGACTTTGCAGGTGGCAGAGTGTGTTGCCGGCACGAGCCGGGAGGAGAGGAGATGTATGTCAGCTTGCTTGTATGCAAACCTCCGCAGGGTTTCACATAGAAATGTATTGAGGCTTAGAAACACACCTGCAAAGACAACACTAGACACGTTCATGGTTCAGAGAGTCGGTCATTCGTTTTAGTACATCAATACAATGGATGAACACCCAGTTGGATTACCTAAATGTGAAGTGAATGAAACATGATAGCATGCATAGTACAGTAGAAGATCCAAATTCAAATGCTTCAAATGTGGTACATTTGGGAGGTTTTTTTGTTTGTTTGTTTTTTTGGTGGGGGGCGTAACATTGAGTTATGTTTTGATGCCATTACAAAAGCATGAAAGATCCCTTCGTGTAAAGATAGTTTTCCCTTTTCCAGAGCACACTCACTTTGACCGATTCCCACCGTTACAACTTCAAAATCATCCAAAAATTCAATGTTCTCCTTTAATTTTTCCCTTAGTGTTTAAATATGTGGCAAAGTGCATTTTTTGACAAAAGGAGACCCATTGAATTCCAACGGCAAAATCATTTACATTTTCAAATTTCAAAATATCTCTTGCCCTTCTTCTTTTTTAGTTTAACTTCAATGAAATGGAAGTTTCACATTTATGTCAATGTTATCCAAAAGGAAAAGGGAAAAGCAAGTACACAGTAATGACAATAATTTTCTCTTACAATATACATAAGACAGCGGTTTGCACCATTTGGTACAATCTTCACCAGCGAGTAGGCGAGCTTGACTTAAAGACAGACTGAATCAAACAACCTTTTTTAACCAATTACAGTGAAAATGTAATCTTTCACTCAATCCTTAACGACTCACTTTCTGTCTGTACAATCAAAGCACCGTGTTAAACCTAAAAAAACAGCTTAAAATTAGGTAAAACCTTCCTTTTGTAGGAACATTTTTGCCTACTTCACTAACGTATTTTCCTTTATTGTTTTCCCTTGACTGTGATACACGTCCAATTCATTTTGATTGTTTGGACATTTGTTCTCCTCCCGATCAAAACGGATTGGATGTCTAGGGTCGTTTATTGTAGCTACTGAGTTAATATTAGCTCTGATGGTGGTACTCGGAGAGCCAAGTATTCTTTGAGGTGGTACTTTCTGTAAATGTATAGTTTATATAAAACACAATTTTGTGTAACAATGCATATTGCTCCATATGTTTATAATAAATTATTGTGGATGCAATCAGATTTGACAGGGAGAGCCCAGATGCTTTCATGTTTGCAAATTGAGCTAAATCCCAGAAACGTTGCACAAACTGACCTTTCACCACAAATAAACAATTGTATTGATGCTTCTGGTTCTCTGAAGCCCGCAGCTTTTACGGGTCAGAGAGATTCTGACTGAAACAGTCATGCTTTTGGCTGTAGTTTTTTGTTGTACAAACAGATGATATTTTTTTTACATAAAAACACACACAAACCAAAATATGATAATATTACATTTTGTCGAATAAGAGTATTTTTTTTTTAGTTTCTGACCCTTTCATTCAATAACATCAGACAGAATGACCCTTATCTTTTTTTTCACTTGTAAATAATTCAAATTACATTTTAAGTAGAAAAAGGCATGTAGATCGTAATGCATAGTAAAATAATATTTTTTCATTACATTTAGAGTGTTGCTCTTAATCATTTTTTAGGAGAAAAAAAATCAATCAATATATTGGGGACATGTCTGTTTTCAATTGACAAAATTGAGGTATAAACTCAGTACACAGTGAATAACCATAAAATAACCACATGGACCAATATATTGATAGAATTTATATAGCGTCATAAAACACAGAGGGCAACAGCCATCCTTACCCAAGTTAAGTTCTTGTAACATTTTCAGAACATTACATGAAATGGGAAAACTCTTATATAAAGTAAGAAAAGAAATACAGGCTCCCCTTAAATGAGGACAGTGGGTTAAAATGGGTTAAACTTCAACTCCAACATTCCGACCCTTTCACAATATAACACAATAGTTTGTTAGCTGAGTGCAATAGACTGACGATGCTAAACAAAAATGACGGTCATAGATTTCTCCTCTTCCCACGTAATACTGGACTGAACGGAAAAATCCAATTATGTCGAAGAAAGCAAAACTTGTAATGTCAGTTAATGTTGAGAAAATATACTATAAAAATTGCCAATTTAGTCACAAGGGGTAAAACTTTGCAACTAGGACATCGACGTACATATATATATATATATATATATATATATATATATATATATATATATATATATATATATATATATATATATTTATATATATTTATATATATATTTATTTATATATTTATTTATATATATATATATTTATATATATATATATATATATATATATATATATATATATATATATATATATATATAGTATATCAATATTCCATACCATATTCTACAGACATATTTTACTATTCTGATTGTAGTGTGGGCAAGTAATGGGCTTGTCAGTATTCCTTGTAAAGCGGCAATGTACCCAGCAATCTTAAGATATTATTGCTCTCGGTAATAAAATGTGTAGAGATGAGGTAGGTAAGGAAGTGCACTTATATATACATATGAAGATTGCTGTGAATACATTTCGATAGAACCATTTAATCTCTCTGAAACCATTAAAGTGAAAGTAACAGTAATACCTTGTATCACTCTGTGAGAGCTGGATTGAAGAATGATTGCTCTCTGCTCTCTGCTCATTTCTTTGTGGCTGCCGTAAACCAAGAGAGAAAGAAATTCTCAAGGAACATCACGTCCCTGCAAACTTTCTGGAGGTAAAATAGGCGAACAAACAAAACAAAACCCTTCTCCTTTGGCATGGTTCTGCGAATGAATAAATAATTATATGTACATCATAACACAATACAGATAATTTGACACCAAGGCGAATACGCATCCAGGCAAGCAAATGTGAAATGGGAGTAGCCACGGGACGCGGACTCCTAAACTGCCAGTAAAAAGTTATATTCTGTTGAAATGGTAATTATTTGGGTGGTTTTGTTACTGAGGCAAACAGGGTGAAATTGGACTCTAAACACATTGGCATACTAATGTCTAGAGGTGCCTCCACCTTCTGCCTGCTCCCGAATAACCACAGCATTATAATTGACTCTTAGTTCACAATAGTAACGCATATATTTGCATCCAATAAACTTCTCCAATTCTACGACGACTGGAGGAGTCCGTGTGTTCGTATGCATGGCTGCAGGTGTTGAGACAAAAGAGATTTGTTGCATTGCTAATACCGACTTGAGTGGTGAAATGAATTTGCTTTGAGGATGTGGTGCTGCTAACCTTGACAAGGTTCAGCAAATTGGTGAGGTTGCTTTGTCCTGGAGCTATTTTTCTTCTCTGCTGTCAACAACGAATTGCATGAGATCAAAAGCAACAAATAGTGTATGAGGACTGGGAAAATTCAAATTGAAGCTGCAGTGTGAAACAACATCCATGACATTATTATTTGAAATCATCATTTTAAGCGTATTCAAAAAGCAAGGAGAATGAAATTAGATGAGCAAAATAAACTATGGACACTGTGGAAAATGCATCTTTTCGACTAAAAACAAAAAGAAGTTGAAAGTGTTGGCTTGTTCATTATTTTAACACATCATGAGATATTTATTAATTCATTACTTGTGTATTTTCTTCGATTTGATGGAGAAAGAATTTCATATGATAAGTGACTTCATTCTACTGCCTCTGCTTTTGCTGGCCTTATATCTCTGGAGATTAATGAGTCCACCTTAGATGAAACCAAGATATCTCAAACTATGACATTGCCCTTACAGTATTGAGTTTCACAGATGAGTCAGTGTGTTTAGGATCATTACCATATCCTTACTTTTGGAAGCATTTGCATTTCTGTTACTTTGGTAAAGGTTAATCATTGTCTCACCCAGTCTATAAAACTTTCTCACAGAATTGTTGAAGCGTTGATTTTTACTTTTTTGTCAATCCTTGTCTGGCATCCTTATTTGTCTTGCTAATGGTGTTTCTCTCTAAGTTTGTTTGTTAAGTCTATTGCAAAGAGGAGATTGTCATACTATTTTGCGGGCATTAAAATCGATCACAGCTGGACTGTTCTGATTATAACAGAAGACATTTTCCCTTCCCTCCCAGCAGACTTAATCAGTTGATGCAAATACTTGTTTAGGAGAGCAGTATCCCGTGTTTTGGCAGGGGGTGGGTCTTAGCATTTTAAAGGTGCCAAGATGGGTTTTTTTTGTTCATCGTAAATGCCACAGTTGTATCATACATGGAACACAAATCAACCATGGTGAGCAGAACCAGAAAAACACATACGCATAGACCATCGCACACACGCAAACAAACCTCCATACAATGTGACTCAGCTCCACAACTGACATTCAGTTGAACTCTCAGTAGGATTTCAGGCAATAAATATGGAAATCTAAGCATGAGAGCCACTTACACATAAACAGACAACATTAGCAATTTCTCAAATACAACTCTTTACAATTTTTACACCTCAAATCTAAATTTCTGACAGGAGGTATCCTAGCTACCTCTGCAACTTCAGCATTAACACTTAAGCAAAAACTGATGTGATAATGGGTAGAGGCGAGAGTGAATCATCTGGGCACATTAGATTTTGCATGTTAGATTTTGCATTTTTAAAACACTTGTGCTGGGGAAAGACCAGCGGAGCCCCCGGCACTTGGCACCAAAATATCCCTATATCCCCACTTCCACCCTGGGTGGTGACACGTGCTGTGACTAACCCTGTTTCGTGATTGTGACGATCAGATTATTGTACAGAAAAGCATGTCTAAATAAGCAAACTGTGTTGCTCAACCTTTGTCATTAGTATTTATGATCAGATGTCAACAGCTGGAATACACCATATTATTAACAGCCTGGATTTAGTGTGTACCTGAAAACGAGCCTCGTCTGGGATGTAATAATCAGCCTCATCCTGAGAGCCAACTGAGATTAAAATAGATGTTTATTTTAAAGTGGGTTGGAAAATACAGGCAGGACTTAATTGGAACTTAATGTGACATGAACTCTCATTAAATTAAAAATAAACTCTGAAAGTACACCTAGACCTCTAAGGCCTCTGCCAGACCACACAATTTTAGTGCAGTTACTGGCCTAATTTTGCATCAAAGAATATTTCCACAATGGGCCCAACAAATTCGGTTGGTAAACAATTATAGTGTGTCGTTGTCCATCTATCCATTTTTCACACCACATATCTTTGTCAGGTTTCATAGGGTGCTGCAGACTATCCCTGCAGACTTTGGGCGAACGGCAGACTACATCCTGAATGGGTCTCCAGTCAGTCGGAATGCACACGGAGAGAAAGACAGCCATTTGGAATCATAATCCGACCGGCACCGATTGTAAATCAATCCCATGCTGCATGCAACCGAAATCAGGCGAGTGTTCCACTACACCAGGGGTCTCCAAACTATTCCACAAAGGTGCAGGTTTTCATTCCAACCCAGAAAGAGGACACCTTTTTTTCACCAATCAGTGGTTCGCAGTCAGTAGCTTATTTTTTTTCCTGCAGAAATCTCATTGGTCAAAATGTCTGTGCTGGATTGGTTGGAACAAAAACTTGCACCCACGGCGGCCCTCTGTTATGGGGACCCCTGCACTACACCTGTCAAATTATCGACAATTTGGAATCATAGAAATCTCAAACGAGGGATTTCCTCTTTTTACTCCAATATAATTTAAACTAAATTTCTATCATCTCGGTTTACAGGTTAGCGTGAGGTCATGATGGTGTGCTCAAAATGAGTGTGACTAAGACCTTGCCTGCTTCTCCTTTGGCCCAACGGTCCCATGCAAATCAAATTCACAGAGACCAAAGAAGGTTACTGACAGTTCATACGGTAAGTTTATTCAAGCGTGACAAAACGTGATATTCCCTAAACTGTAAACTTCCCCCTGAATTGTTTTACAAGTGAAAAAACAGAAAAAACAGCCGGTATATGCTACACAACTCCCTGTGTAAACTCTTCTGTTCAACCATTGTTGAATTTTCTTTAAAGCCGAACGAGTTTTTACACGCTATTTAAATAATACACTCCTGTCAAAGAATATTCAAAAATCCATCATCGAGACTCGCACAGAAACACAACTATTAAAATTGTATAATACAAATCATTTACGTAACGGTTTGCCTCTGGATAGTTGAAACCAATGACGTCGTCAAAGGTAACAATTCCAGCAGAGGGCGTATGATGGGGAACAGTAGTCGAGACTCATTGTCTTTATCGTGTGATGAGTTGGAATAGGAAATTGAAAGTGCATCAGAGGATAAAGAAAATTCTGAAAGACGTGATTTGGGGGAGATTTTATTCTTACAAGTTCAAACCGGAGGCACAATCCACATAACGCTGAGTGAGAGAGAGAAACAGAGAGAAAGCCCCCGCAGGGGGATCTTGAGCGCTATTAACATCAGATTTGGTGGGCCTACTGAATGGTGCATGCACTTTAGGAGATGCCGGGCCAACAACGCTGGCTAAAACCTTGTTGTCTCAGTTCCAATGTCTCTGTTAACAAGTCTTCGTTGGCAACTCGTCATTTGTCACTTGGTCAAAGCAGTCTTCAGTAAAATGTTTTGATCAAAACAACAGAATAGGCTAGTCCTCTTCTATGTGCTCAATGCACTCAGCTCACCGCATGGTCGGCCGGACAAAAATGGAAGCTTTTATCAGCAGTGTTCATACACTCACGCACACACAGAAAAGCAAAACAAAACACTGACTATCCTAGCAATGTGGGACTTTAAGAGATTGCACTGTTTGACTGAAATTACACTATTTTTTGTTTTCTTTTTCTAGACACATTAGTTTGATGGTTCTGTTTGCCATGTTGTGTAAAATTAATTCTGTTACCCCGAACAGGCAATCCTGAACACCAAGTATTTAATTATTATCATGCCTACACTCAATTCATTTATCTGTAATTAAATAAGTGTATCTCAAGAGTCATCCAGATAAGTGTGAAGACAATCATGAAAATGTTCTTCCTTTGTAGTGGCTAAAACATTGATTTGCAATTTGAAGTATGAACTTTTGGAGCATCCCCACAAGGGTTATCAATTAGCCACCTCCCAAGGACTAAAATACAACATTTCTAGATAGCAGCACAGTAAAACAAGCATTAAAATGCCTTGTAACATTGTGATGTTCATCCTGAGTCTCGGGGCGTTGATGTTACTCTCCAGAAATCATCTAATCGCCAAAGGCACCACATTCATCTGCCTGCCTTGTAGCTGACACTCGCTTAGAGAATAAAATTGGCCCGTGACATTCTCATCAATACCTTAACAGAATCTATGAAACTTGACAATTATACATTCATTTTCACTACATGCAGTATTTGAAAATGTAAACACTCAAACTTAATGTGGTATTATTTTGGCAATGTTTATTAGTGTGAGGATGCTTCGCAGGGCAAAGCTTTCCAATGTCCGGACTGCGAAACCTCGCAGGTTCCTTCTCGAGTTTGCCCTAATTATAGCAAAACTGTTTTTGAGAAGAAAAGACTCATAAATTTTAAATTTCAATGGGTTTTTTTTTTATTTCAAAATGTATCTAGTCCTACATGTTCTTAATCCACTCAAATAATTTACACATAAAAAAATAAGTAAATCAAGGCGCAAATAATGTTTTACCCAACACATACAGTTGTAGTCCATCATAATTTGACAAAAACATCTTCACTTTGTTCCAATGGTCTCATTTATTTATAATGGAGGGAAAAAATTACCATATATGAACAAGCCTTCTTCTGACACAGAAATGCCCCAAAATCAACAAGAAATTATCCAAAGGTAAGCCCAGAATGCCCCAAAACGTCCAGGAAATGTCCCCAAATCATCAATGGACCTGTAAGTACCCAAAAATTAACAACCGTAGACATTCACTTCAATTAAACCAGAAGGACTGGCTATGGACACTCATTTTTCAGTGGTATTGATGGACCTAGACTTCCAATCTATTTTGACTGCGAGGAACGAATAAACAAACGTTCATGAAGAGGCAAATGAGTGGACGTTTACTTTCCCCTACCTGTCAAAAGGAAATGACACTAAATGCCCTAGAATTAAGAGGTAATGAATGACCCAGGCATAGCAAAGCCTCCAGAGAGAGGTTGCATTTTGTAGTTGAGATTGTAATACAATTGAAAAGTATTTTTTTAAATCATATTAAACTGCATATTGGTATTAATCCTCTTGCCTGTAAATCAATGCATATAGAAAGGTTACTTAACCAACAGTGGCTGTTTTAACTGTAAAACAATGCGCACCTCATTAGTCATTTTTTTTAAATGCACGTAAAGTCATTAAACCTTCTAATCATGCAAATGTGCATTTTTTCTACACCTTGGATTGAGATTAAAAAAAATGTTGCTTGGTGTTTATTGCCTAGCTGTCCACTCTAGCAAAGGATTCCCGTCAGTTTTTAATGAGTGCCTTGGGACCGAGGAGCTATCTCTTCAACTGATTACAAAGGCCTCGAAAAAGACTTGATACAAAGTCAAGGGCTTGATTGAGAAGGTGCTGCTGACCCAGTTCTAAGGCGCAAGGTGTTTATTTTCACACACTGTCACTGGTCAAATCAAGTAAAGACTGCATCTGTTTTTCATAAGCTTCATTTTTTTTACACAGGTAAAAAATGCTGGCCTGCAGCTATCCCTCAGTTTAGTTTGCCGTTTACAAATTTCTTTGTTTTCCCTTTTCTACCAGTGTACATTCTAGTCATGTCTGGGCATTCATTAAAAACCTAGAAATGCAGACGAGATAATAATTACAATGCATGAAAATCCATTTTAATCAATTTTTAAAATAAGGAAATGATCAAATAAACTATTAAATTATACATCTAAGGATATAATTTTCCTTCATGATGTAGTTGTGCTCATATTGATTTTGCCTGGTCAGTTGCAAGACGGACTGTCTCATTTGAAAATATGCATGGAATGCCAATTTGCTTTTTGAAATATAGAAGATATTTTGAATGAAAATATAGCCATTCCCTATTACTGCCATTTCAAAATTACTTTGTTTTTTGTGCTTTGTATCTAGGGTGGGTGGAGCAGTGAGCCAGCAGATAGTGCTGTTTTTCTTGCTTTGCAATATAGATTAGAGTCAATAAACACATATATTGCTGTGGAAACATTACCATAGGCAGAAACAAATGTGACTGCTAAAAAAAATACGCTTTTAGACTATTTAAGTGACTCTAAATTTCCACTTGTTGCAATAACAAGGGGCTAAATGTTAACCGACAAGAAACTGAATAGTTAATTATCTACGCATTTTAGATGTTGACTTCGATATTTCAATGTTAAAAATCCCCATGGCAATGCTATCTCTTTACAAAACCTCAAAACAAACCAACAATGCCACTATTTATTCAATTATACTAAAACTGTGGAATTTATTTTCATATAGTCTTGAGGGAAAGGCGATTATTTTAAAATGACACATTAAAACTTAAACACATAAATCATGGAAATGAAACAAACTGAAAATGAGACAAACACTGATCTGCTAGAGTAAATAATATTTAAGTACAGTAATATCTCGATTATCGCGGTTAATGTGGACCAGACATGGCCGCGTTAATAAAAAAAAAACCCTATTAAAAAAAGAATAATAAATAAATAACAAAATTTCAGTGCTGAGTCCTAGTAGCGAGAGTAACTCCTGGTTAAGAGTTTCAACATGGATTTTCAAATTTTAATGAACTTAAAAAATAAAATGATAATAAAAAATTTAAAATAAATCCCAGAAAAAAAAATCAGCGATGTCGTGAAGCCTCGAAAGTTGAAGCGTGAAATGGTGAGGTTTACTGTAGTTACTGTAGTATTTTTTTAATTATTTATTTCTATTTTTGTCTAAGCTTTTGGACAAAAGTGGTTTTCACACCACTAAACTTATTCAGCCATTTTAATCTTGCTCTCCTTCTTGTGGATGTGGACCCTCTCCTGGTTTTGTCTTTACTCGTTAGCCACCAATCCACATACCGACCAATCCATAAAAAATAGGAAGATCTTTACCGGTCTGAAGTAAGAAAAAAGATTGGGGACTTCTGTTCCAGCACAATATTCAAAGATAACTAAGTAGCGATTCTATTCTCTAGCACTCACAATGCAGGCAGCTGGGTTCATTTCCCACTTAGTGACAGTGTGAATGTGAGTGTGAATGTTTATGCCCTGTGATTGACTGGCAGCTAACTCGCCTTGTGTGGGCTACTTCGCAGCATTCGGCCAGATGACTCATTCTTGATTTTATTAATATTTAAACATAAACTACTCATTCCCGAACATAGCAGCTTCACTTCAGGCAACAAATTGGTTGAAAAAAACATCAGCCTCACAGCTCTTATTTAAGTTTAGGTTCAAATTTCTGCTACAGCCTTCTGATGATATTAAGTTTATTTGTTGCTTATGTGCTTAAGTGAATGCTTTCTGGGTATTCTCGCTTCCTCCCACATTGAAAAACCTGCATGGGAGGTTGAAATTTCCTCGAGGTGGGAAAATGAGCGTGACAGGTTGTTTGTATACAATATATGTTCTCATTGGTTGGAGCTGGCCACTATAGTTTGTAGTGTAGTACTAGTGATACCCTCCAGGTAATCCATGACCCATTTAAGGATATGTGTTGTAATTTGGTGGCACACACTTTCCTGAGATTGTGGTAATTGTGGTAGCTGTGATGTGGTAATGCAAAAACATAAGCAAAGATAATATACTGTAAATTGACAATCAGTTTGTGAAAACTGTGTCGCAACTTACAGTACCCGGAGAAACCCCACGCATGCCCAGGGAAAACTCCAGAGAGTGAGGACCCACCTGGGATCGAACCCTCGAGCCCAGAACTGCGAGGCAGAAGTGCCAAGCACTCATCCGCCTACTATATTTTTGGATCGCAAAAAAATCAGAAATTTTTCATTTTCTGAACCGCTTGCAAGGGTTGCTAGGGGTGCTGGAGCCTATCCCTGCTAACCATGGGCACCAGGCAGGGGGGACACCCTAAATCAATGACCAGCCAATCACAGGGCACTCGGAGACTAACTCAGAGAAACCCCACACATGCCCACATTTAAACTCCTGAGAGTGAGGACCCAGCTGGGATCGAATCCTTGAGCCCAGAACTGTGAGGCTGACGCGCCAACCACTCATCCACCGAGCCCCCGGCTATATTTTTGGATCTGGAAATATTTGCGAATCTTGAAAACGTGTGTGAAACACAGATGCATTTGTACAAATATTTTTTGGGGGAAACAAACCTAGCCTTTCTAAATCTCTCCATGGATGATGTGTGCGCCCTTGGTTACCTAGTGAACTCTCCTCTCCGGCTCCAATTGGCGCTCGGGAGAAGGCGTCGGGGTCGCGCTGCGCGTTCTCGCCAACCTCGAGTTGAGGAGAAAGAGCATCCACTTCAGAGGCAGGCAGTCGGACCGAGAAGGGGGCGCACTCTCACTGGAAACAACTCACACACGGGAGGCACCTTTTTAAAAAAAAAATGACAGCCGCAAGAACGCGATGAGACTTGCTGCACCGGAGGCGCTTTTCCAAAAGAACTAACAAAAAAAGGCAATTCTGGGTGATTTTGGAGTACACCCACCTCATTCGTTTCCCATTTATTTACTATAAACACGATCGCACGGTTATGGGGGGATTTCCATCTGGATCGTGCAGGTGAGACATTTTTTTGACACTCGTTGAGAAGCGTGCACACCGCTTGTTGTTAGGATTTGGGGAGTGAAAGTGATGGTTTTTTTTGCAATGATCGGTTCCGTTTTGACTTCCCAAACGCATTTGTGGGTTGGAACGCTTGCCCCGATGTTAGATGCTCGTCTTTTTTTTTTAATGCCGCTGACTATCTCGCACGAGGTGTTCAGGCATCCGACAAATAGTCCAGCGGATATTTAGTAGGCTTGGATGCTTTGATCTGTAGTTATTCCTATTGTAGACACTTGTTACTTGGAAAATAGACAATACGTGCATGGGTGCCTGATGGAAGAGTGACGCACAAGCTAAAAAAAAAAAGGAAAAAAAAGACTGCAGCCACGTTAAATTAAGCACAGAAGTTTATCATATAGGATTTCAAAATAAAATAAAAATAGACGTTTAAAATATCTTATTTTGGAGGGGTCATTTTTGGTGACTAGTCATTTTAATCAGGTTTAATAAGTATTTGCCGTTCAAGCTTCCTCTTCGCTTGTTTACACATGAATAGCCTGCTCAATTTAAATCCCTTTTTAAATGCATGTGGAATATGATTATTTGGAGATAATCTGCCACTGTGAGCTGGAATTAATATTTTATTAATGTGAGTGATTTGATGTGTTATTTTCATGCTCATCACTGGGAGGAGAGCGGATGCCCAGTTTGAGGCATGCAGTAAATTATTCCATTTTTTTTCTTTTTGCAGTTCTTAAGGTTACAAAAAGAGACAGGATTATGTTGCTGAGAATAGACTAGTTGAAAGGGCTGATGCAAGTTTAAAGGCAGTGTGATGCTGCAGGCTGCATATGTCTGCCTACTTTCTGACTCTGGGAGAAGCCTGGACACAACAAGCTCAGTCTGTACAAGCAATGGCACATAATTCATCGGGGAATAATCAGTTCCAAACAGGAAACAAGTGAGTGAAAGTCTTTGTCCCTTGTCTTTGATTTATAGTCGTAAAATGAGAAAAATGTGAATTTAAACATGGGGGAAAAAGTGGACTTGCCTATTAAAACCCTACTTTATATATTCAAACATTAAAAAAAATCCATGATGAGCTGGACTAACATGATACATTTAGTAATTATTATATATAAAGTGATATTCAAATATAATTTAAAATAATACAATAATAATGATACATTATTAATAATAATGAGTATGATAATGGTAAATCACTCTAGTCAACATAATATTGTTTACACTGGTTTGGTAAAATTGAACAATAGCTAGCTTTAAAATCAGAAGCTAGCAAAAACAGTTTGTTTATCAGTTTTGCAAATTATTCAAAAGATGCACTTATATCAACAACAAAGATGCTTACAATATTGTAATGTCTTTATAAGTGGCAACAGTTTGAACGTGTGTTATTTTAGCAAGAAGCATGACGTTGACGCACAAGATTTGGAGTATTGGGCCAGACAATATAAAGCCAAGCACCAGACTTGCCCCCCGGCCTTAAGTTTGATGTATTTGGTGGTGAAGAATAGAAAAGCAGGGTAGCATTACTCTTTTAGAGTTTCACAAGATATTTTGTCATTTTGCTCAAAGGGAGGTAGAAATTGTGTTCTAACCTGGATTGGTTTAATCAGGAAACAATTGGCATTCATCCACATCTGAATATTTTAATATAAGTATAATTCCAATGCTTCCAATTTCTGTCAAGTCCTTACGTTTCAGTTTGGGTTTATAAAAGCTATTTTTCTCGGTCCTTATTTTCTAGCTCACTGTTGATATTTTTATCGAGCATTGTCATAAATAAGTCCAAATGTATTTACTGCAAACAAGGCAATCTCTGTTGAAGCTGTTGTTAGAAAATTGTCGGAAAAGAGTCTGCCGATTGTGTTCATTTTTCCAGACAGATTGTCCTTTACGTTGTTGGCACGTCTGGGCTATCAAGAAGCCGCCAATGTGTGATCCCTGACAGGCACACTGTGTACCATGTTCTTGAGGACATTAAAACATCCCATAATGCAGTTTAAAGGTTCCCACTTGTTTACTTGAGTCCCCACAAGGAAAAACCCAATGGCCCTCGGTTTCCTGGAAAGGTCAAACCAGCCTGATTCTTACCTGAGTGTCTTGTGACATGGCTGAGAATCTGTGGGTCTCTGGGCTTTTATGCTACTGTTTCTGTTGCCTGGAAAGGACGATGGTGTGTTGTGTATTCTGTAGTGCATATCTGCAAGTAATGACACAGAAAGAGAGGAGGATGTGTGCAAGGTTATTTTTGTTTTCCAATATACTTCATTGTGTTTGACATGTTGTCCTGAAGATACAGAGGAGGAAATGAATAATTTCCCAAATGCATACGTCTGAACGGAAATGTGTCCGACTGGTGTTTGTCTCATATCTATACAAAAGTGATTTTTCTGACACTGCTTTTCTCTTCCGACTAACATTACTTAAATTGTGTAATGAAAGTAACATACATATCTTATTTAAAAGTAGTGGAACTCTATTCTAAATGACTTTAGGTTTTTTTTCTCCAAAACTTTAAACTTATATTTAACAAAACATTTTAAAGAGCAAAAGTATTAGAACAGAATGAATTGAAATTGTATAATAGTAAGTTAAATGAAACCTACAGGGAGAAGATTTAACAACTTCAAACGGACTACACATTTGATCAGGCCACAGACTAATAAGCACACCAGAAAAACGTGCATGTCCTCTAATGGCTATCTTGGAACCTAAAGGCAACAAAACATCAACATCAACATAATTAATTAGTCCTATTAATCAGACCTGAGGGAGGTTGCTCCGAGGATCATTGTGTAAACATCCCTGGAAATATCTTAAGTTTTAACTAGTTACCTTACAAAAAACAACAACAAACAAACACATAAGACACCCCCCCCCCCCCCAAACAAAAAACACTGAAAGCTTGTCAAAACTATCATATTTTAAATGTGGAATTTTTTTATCAGCTGCTTTTTTACTCAAACCTATGAAGTATTTGTTCAAAATCTTAAGTTCTAAACATCGCATTTACAATACTCTCAGGCAGCCATTTTTTGGTCTTCCTACCACCAGAACACATATTGTAAAAAACAGTGCATGTTTAATATACAATTATACAATTATCAAATACTCAACAACAACAAGTAACATATTTTCTGATCATTATATCGTTAATTCATCATTATCTATAAGTATTTATACAAAGTTGTGACACAATCTGGATTTTCTTTACAGTCCTATTTTCTTCCCAAAAATGTGATGACAAGATCTTTTATCACTTGCTGCAGTTTTAATAATGGGTGCTGGATTATTTCCTTCTTATTCGTGGTCTACACAGGGTCGGATAATTAAATCAATCGCTCTTTTTAATTTGTCAGTTGGCACTGTCCAGGAGCAGTGTATTAACAATGAGAATCCTGGGAGTTATTTGCTCTTTTTCAAAAGTGAGCTTTGCTTATGAGTGGTTTGTATTCTTAGTTGAAGGAAATGTACTTTTGCTCATTAATTCAGCGACTAAAAACAGGTTGTATTTCATTAAATTATGCTCTCTGGACTTTGTTGCTGATATCACTGGCCTTTGTTTAGGGTCTTCTCACTATGGTTCTCACATCCACTATTGTTGTTTGTACTCATCTGTTGATAAAAGTGGTTTATTTTTCAGCAAATTTCAAATGATTGTATTGTAAATGGACAATTATTGATTTCTTCTTGATTGTTTGTTTATTTGCTAGTTTCAAAATTGAAATTTGCAACTGACATTGTAACGTAATTCCATGACACTCGTGTGAAAAAGTCAAATACAGTACAGTCAACTTGGCGATACAGAACTCAAAATAAGTATGCATAATTTGGGTTGTTGCATTATAATATTTAATTATATTAAATTAAAAAAGTAGTACATCTAGAATCGTGCACGTCTGCATAATGATGCATTTAAAAAAATGCTTGTGAATCTATTGTTGGGCATTAAATGGAAAGAAGCAGAAAATACTTTGTTGTAAAATTAAAAAAAAGGTTTTGAAACATATTTAATTGAGATTTTACATTGTTCCTGGTCCAAGAACATCTTTCATGACTAACAGGTTGAACTGCCAACAACCAGTGTCTGCTTGTTAAATATTCTTTTGGACATCGCCTGCTCTACATTTAACTACAAAGCAGATGTCACACACTATGTCGGGGCTTGATGTTGGCCTGCATTTACCGTATAATTATTTATAAAATCAGACATTTTAAATTCAACAAAACAGTGCCTGTGGTACTTTCGTCTGAGTTAAGATTAGGGATGTAATAAGATATGCACCAGCACTGCAGATCTATTTTTGATTGTTTTCCCTTTTTGAGGTTTAAAAAATGCATCACATACTCTTTGTGTGATGCAGCGAGATGTGGTGCTGAAAGACAAACATGACAGCAGCAGAAGGAAAGCCTTTACACAACTGTAAACTGGCACACCACATACTTTTTATTCATAAGTGACCCCTTTTTGATATAATGGGATACAGGAATAACACCGGATCTTCAAATCTGCTGACGTCATGTCACGCAACTCTTGACCGTTTGTATATTTGTGCATATTATTGACCATTATCAGTACATTTTAGACAATACTATACTCCAAGCATTGTGGAACAAGGGTTGCCAGATCGGAAAATACATTCTCACCATTCCAACATACTGTAAACAAATATTGCTGGAACAGAGTCTGCCGACTGTGTTCATTTTCCAGACAGATATCTATCTTCGAGTTGCTAGCACATCATCGTTTATAGTAAGATGCATAGTTCTGATATCAGGAGTTTAATCCAGTGCATTACTATAGACATTACTCGGACTTAAAGCAAAGTCTATTGGCTTGAGAAAAACTTCCACACTAGCCATAGTGTTGAGTATTTCAAGGAGTAAGAAGTGGTTTTGTCTTCTCATGCATTTACTCATGCTGTTCTTTGTGATGCTGCTTATGTTGGATAAACTTTTCACCTTCTCTGCCACTTTTGGAAACTTGCATGAGAAGCTTTGAACTCGGCTGCCATGTCATTTTTAGTATTTGATGAAATCACTCATTGCTTGTCATTAGAAACTTGTGCTGTGGTTGAGATCAGTTTGTCCCTGTTCGCGTCATTTGCTGTTTGTTGTTGTGGAGTGAAGTCTGGAATGAACTACTTGCATTTAGGTATTTTACTGGAGAATTTAGATATTATACAGTACATAATTGATATCTCACACAACAATCAGATGAGGACAACTGTAGACACTTGTTGGAGTTGTTTCTCTATAGTTAGATTAGACAGATTAGTCTTCAATAACCCTGATTTTTACTCTAACAATTCTATAAATGAGGGTCTGTTGGTGTTATTTGTTGGGCAAAAAGTCTATCAATCATCCGTCCAGAAAAAACAGAACTCCTGTTGTACTTTTAATACTTTTGTCTACATAGCGGCCTTGGAACAAATGTGTCTGCCCAACGTGACCTGTTGTGTTTGTTTTCAACACCATCTTCTTAATCCACATGTTTCCAGTTACGATTTGTTCCACCCGAATCCAGCCTGAAAACGTGACAGCAAATCCACTGTTAAAACGACACACACGAACGCAGCCATGGAGGTCAAAGTTAATGGGGCAGTGCTTCCCTTTCTGTCAATTCACCAACTTCTTATCCTATCAAGCAATCGTTAAGCCCCCTTCCTATCGCATTCATTTTCTTAACACGCAGAGACTATTGTGTGGATCTGACAGGACACAGAGGACGGAGTCCGTCTAATTCATGGGATAAATTGGTGGAGATAAGGCCTGAGTCAGTACCTCCTTCCTACCATAGATCCCCTGGGGCTGGCTCTTAAGAAGCTTAGTAAAAGCCTGTCCTATGAAGACATGACATAGAGCTGGCTAAATGGACGACGTTGGAGTGTCTTCCATCAACCTAATATTCATATATAGGTCACCATTACTGAGTGTTATCCCATTCAGTTTATTTATTTATTTTTAGTTATTTCTTGTGATTTATGAGTTTTAGGCACTCTAGGCAATGAGCAAAGGATGAAGGCTATATTAGTTAGGATTTAATAGAGCATCACAAAACTGACAAAACAGCCCACTCATAAGAGCAAGCTGTATAAAATGATGCTTCTGTGCTAGCAAATCAATAATGAATGCCGGTTTACCCGTAGTAAATGAAAAAGGCGGAGCTCCCCAAGAGTCACTGGGTCACACACACTTGGGAAACAATTAGCGGTTTCCTCACTCGCCGCATTGCTGCAGTTTTTCTTCTTCTTTCCAGTTCCACGCTTTCCTCCTAATTTTTCTCTGGGGTCCAGCAGCATGCCGGCACTGCTGTTGAGAAATTACACAAAATAGTAGGAGTGTCAGGTCCGGCGAGAGCTACAAAAGGCGACGTCAGGTCCTGATGATGCATGTGTGGCTGTGTGAAGTGGTGAAGTGTGGTGACAGATAAGACACCAGTCTTGCGGGTGTCTGTTAACCTCATAATGCTGACAGATTACAGATTTAAATATTTTAAATCTCATCGAGCACATGGTGTTGGTGATGAAGAGTGGGGAAATGGCTACAGTAAAACCACAGATTAATAGAGATCTTTCCACGCTCTCCAACACTCACTCACACGTTTTACCACTAATAGTTGACCAGGATAAAGAAAAACACTAGTAGAAAATGTTGTCTCAGAATACAAAAGAAATTCAAGTTACGAAAATGATCAAAAATCTTGAAAAAAAGAATTTACGAAATATAAATGCACTTCCATTCTTTGCAACACTTTTAATAGCATTTGAATTATTAAGTATTAAGTATTTAGGCGAATACAACAAAATTGTGGACCTGTTGTAAGATCTAGTTAACAGAAGTCCTACACTTGTTTCTTTTTTCGTACTCTTGGCCACTGGGGGAACCTGCTGAACAAATAAAAATATATGTGTGCTATAAAAGCAAGAGAGTGTGACAGCTCAATCATTGTTTCCTCACATAAAAGGACCTACAGTTTACACAGCACATAGTCGTTCCCAGATTTGTTTAACTTAAATGTTCACTGCCACTTAATCAAGTGTAATGTCTTTGCAGTTATGTGTGTAAAATTTTACCGGCCATGTAAAGCTGTACCGATGACATGTCGGATAGTTTAACATCTATTCATGGTAGTTTACAATCACTGCACCAAATACTAGTTGCACCATGGTCAGTTAAAAGAAACCTTCTTAGTTCCCAGTCTTGCTTTTTATTTTTTTCTGGCCCTTATAAATTATTTACTTTCTTAAATAGAAATAATGTTTTTAACATACTTTTTATCTCAGCCATCTTTCAAGGCTGCTCGTCTTTCTATTAAAAAGTCATTAATATTGATTAAAAAGTTGTCCATAATTATTCTTGCTGATAAATGTCATAGTTCATTTTCTAGGTTTGGTTAAAAATTTTAATGTTTTGAATTAATGCATCATTTGTGTGCAAAGCAACATAGAAGCATATCACGAATAAACAGTCTTGGCCATTTTCTCCCGTCTGGGGTCGACAAGCTCTTTTCAGCTTAAAGCACCAAAATCACTCGCAAATTCAACGTATTTTCTCTAAATGCTTAAGACCAGCTCACATTGTTTTCTCGGTTCGCCAAATCATCCCATTAAGTGATAACATAAGCCCTACATACAAGTTAGAAAGAAACACGGATTTGCTTGATCTGACTGATGGAGTTTTGTGTTGCTGTTCTGTTATTTTTCTCTGAGGTACCCTGAAGAGAAATGCTGGAGTAAGCTGTTGGTTCACGAATGTCCTAATAGCACCATGTTTTGCAGTGCTCAGGCTTCTTAAATGCCCTCTAATGACAATGTAAACCCTCCACCTTAATAGTATACCTTCTTTGGAATAGTTCATTCCAGTGCTTACACATAGACCTTCTCCTCCTCCTCACAGTATTCTATTTATACTTCTGCATTCTCGATGATGGTTCCCCAATAGATTTTGAGTACAGTTGCAATTCTACATCTATCTCGGAGCCATTCCGTGCCGATATTCCACTTCAGGCTTAACAACTGTAACTGTGGTTATTCATTGCAATCTACAGACGTAAGGAAATGAATTTCATTTCTCCCCCTTTTGATGAGCAGAAATTAGTGTGGCCTTATTTCAGCTATAAAACATTGTTTTATCTATATGTTGCTCGTTGAAGTAAATTTCTTTTCACTATGATTTTAAGTATTTCACTACAGAGCAGTTGAATGCTAAGAACGAGTGGAGTTTATTTGACCTATTATGCTCTGTTCTATGTGGCTCATTACATGGATTCAGTTCCCGATTCACCTGGAAATCTAGGTCATTACATAAATAGCCTTGTGGCTTACAATCCCAAGATGGAAGCTCTGATAAATTGGTGGTTGTAGGTCATGATGACAATCAGTGGAATATGCGTTCAGCCTGACAGTTTGATGTGTCTCATGGCATGAGAAAGTTAACTTTTCAGAGAGTGGGGGAATGTGATGAGACATCAAGGTGATGATTGAAAATCGTGTTGACTTGAGTAGTTTTGCAAAAACTGGGCAACAGATTTGTCACCGGATAAAATATCCAGAATGCCATGATTGTTAGGATCTACTCTAGAAATATTTTACATTTATTTTCACCTTGAGCCTTGTCAAACTTGGAAGGGCTCTCATGTACTGTTGTTGTCTCTTGTGGGATTACAAGTTGAAGGTGAATTTGGTAAGATCAACTTGAAGCTTTTAGCTTTTCCAGGGGCTTTTGGGCCTCTGTGAGTTTGAGCTGCTCCCATAAGTACAGGTGTTGAATGACATAATGGTGGTGGGCAGCTCAGTCCTGAATCTGAAGAGCAAAATGATACGGTTGGGATAGAAATGATTCTGCGAGAGTGGCAAGAACGGCGAGCGGATCAGAGAGGCTGGGAAACGGGAACAAAAAGAGATGAGTTTGAAACAAGAAGAAAGTGATTAGGCTTGGAAGAGCTTTGCTTCCTGACAAGTTAGCTCGGCACTGAGAAGACAGTCCAAACAAAATATTGCATGTTTGTTTTATTCATTCTGAGGACAGATTTAGTTTAACTGCATACTGACTACAAACAAAAAGCAGCAGTTACAACAGAAGAGTCCGCTCGACTTTTCTACTTGTAGGGATTTTGATTGAGCCCGATCTCGTCATCATGCTGGAACATACTAAATGATTCAACGTTTTCTGACACCCCAGAATTTGCAGGCATTCTAATATTTTATTCTCTTTAATCAGTCCAGCCTAAACCTGCTGCGCACATTTCAAACGCCATACAACCCCCAACACTAAAGCAAACAGTGACAATTATTCTTGGAGCCTTTTGGTTGCCTGGCGCCCAGTGTGTTAGCTAATGGGGTGTTTGCTGTTTCTTCTTGAAGAAATATAACACAATATAATTTTACATTTTTTTTAACTTTGCTTTATGTATGAGTAGCTCAGAAATTTAAATGAAAGTACATTGAGGTCTTCACTAATGGAGACAAAAGCAATTCAAATTCAAGCTTGCAGCATCCAAAGCCAAGTCTTTAAGAAGCAAACATTCTTCAGTCTCTTCCGGGTTCATTCTAATGATACCCCTGTGATTTGCACAGCGCATCCATGATCATTGCGTACAAGAAATCTAGAATCGGCCCAATAAGCCGTATCCTTGCATTTGTTCCGACTAGTGCATTTTAAAAGGCGACATTCGAAGATTTGACTGAAAAAACTTATCACAAAAGGCACTGGAAATGTGACATATTTCCTCGGGGATAATTGTGTTTTGGGCCTCTGTGGCCTACTTTTCCTTTACAATGCTTTGCTGCACACATGATAAAAACCTACATCACATGTAAACCTGTCATATCAGTCAAATATCCTGAGCAGCGAAGTTCAGTGCAAAATATGATGCACATTTCACACCAAGTGAAATGACTGGTTGAATGGGGTTGCATGTGGATCCTCGGTTTCCCTTTTAATCCCAGACACACACCCATACCCACGTGAAACTAAATCCTTCAAGAGATAAAAACAAACAAATAAACAAAACTGCCGCGCAAGCACAGTGGTGAATGTCTGAATAGGGGATATTTGTATAATCTTGGGGCAACAGGGCTGACTCAGACCCAATCCAGAGCCACTGTTGCAGAGAGACGACCAAGGACAGTGGTGTTCTAAATCCCAAGTAGAATAGAAAAGTAAAGACAAACAGTGTTGCAATGAAACAATGGCCAACCCATTTATCTGTGCATCCCACACAACCCTTGGCCCAGATTTATAGCTGTGGGCATCCAGTGCTACCAAATCTTCTGGCAGCCTCTGACAGAGTTACTGATAAGAAAAGCAAGAACATCACCAAGGAATTCCGAGCTCATACTAAAACACGGGCAGCCCCAAAACAGCTCATACTTGTACAGCACAGGCTTATGATATACAACATAATGTAACATGATCTCACTGTAAATTGGGAGAAATTGTTCCTCATTGATTTTGCTCTTTCTCTTTACTAATCCAGCACGTATATCATAGTAAGCGACATGGGTTTATGGATAGCTGAAAAAAAGATGGTTGGATGAGCACACTTTCCTTCCTTAGGCGTAACTCAGCTGTTATTCTATCAAGACAAAAATGCCTGTTTGAAAACAAATGAAACAGGCCTTTTGTAATCATTAGGCTTGAAAAACTTAATCTGGCACACAGGTGGCAGGTTTTATCTACTAGGGGGAGAAAAGTATTAAATATGGATTCCTTTTCCAGAGCAGGTATACATAGTGAGTGGCAGAGGTTAAAATCTCTCAAAAGGTGCACTGAGCAGTTTTGCAAGTTTAAGCTTGTAAATGTAATCTTTCCTTTTCCCCCTGAAAATCCATATCATTAACCTGCTTCCAATAATAAAAAAAATAGATTGTATATCTGCATATTCGATAATTGTCTTAAAATATGCACTCCCCCATCAACTCATTAAACATGACCATGAGCTAACCTTGAAAGACTTGCACATGCCACTACTTAGAAATATATAGTTTCTGTCATTTATTTATTTTTACCTCAGGAATAAATATTTATAATAAGTAACATGATTCTGGCACTCAGGGCTCAGCGTTTAGTGTCAATGAAAATTAAGGGGAAGCCCTGTAGCCACATAAAATTTTACAGCCAACATGTAGGCACTTTTATTGTTGTGTTTGCTGCTCTGCACAAGCTCCGGGGCTCTTGAGCAAGAAAACAACAATGTCCCCGTTGTTCCCTCTCTTCTGCATTCATGCCTGGTAAAAGGAACTCTCCTCCCTTTGTGAGCGCCTGCAATTTGCTCTTGTATCTGCACAGCTTGGGTGCCGAAACATAGTTTTCAAAGTGCTAACATTTAGGGCATAGTTAAGATGTCATCATATGTATGAATAAGTAATATGCCCTAAAGTTGCAATGTTGAACTCCGATATGATCTGATATGACATTTTGTTTAGGCTATTTCACTCACAGATGTTGGAGGAAAACCCTGTTTTTAAAACGAGAAATAGAAAATCTCAGTGGATCCCAAAACAAGCACTTAAACCTCTTCTAAAAAGACATTTTGCCTGTGACTAATATTGTTTTTTAATCCTTGTTTTGATTTAAGTCTATCTTTTGAGATGTGGAATAATATTTTTTGTGCACCACATGCTGTATGTGGTGTTTGATCTTCCATAACAGAATTTCTTGATTGCTTGATTCACCGAAAGGTGACTGTGTCAAATTAATTTTTGCCCAGTTTAATGCATGCGTGATAGGTCAACGCGAGACTTTCAATTGTCCATGGGCGTGAATCGAAGCGTAATCAGTTGTTTGTATTAATTACTTTGACTGGTGATCCGTTCAGAATGTAACCCACCTCTCACTTGAAGTCAGAAAAGATGGCTTTCAATTCTGTTTGCTGTTGTCAATCTGCTTCTTAGCTCAAAAATATTAAAAATATATACAATAAATCAATTGGTCTTCTTGCGCAGCCCATGTTCCAAAACCATACAGGATGAAGTAGTTAGTGGACACCACTTTACCTTTTCAGCACCAGTGCACATAAATAGAATGTAGTTAGTGTTGCCCTTTTTGTCGTATGCTCAGGATTTGATAAAGATTAGGAGAAGAGATATAATCCTAGATATAAATTTGCAGGTTTTGAGGAAGTGCACACAACCTGAGGCTAGATTTGCCTGGAGTGTTTTGGGCATGGCCTACTTCTCAGCGTTCAGTCATTAGCGTTGTCTTATACCCGATTTAAAGTAGAGGGATGGGATTTTAATTCCTCCTTAAATCTCAGTATGCAGGGTGTTTGTACTGCATCGAATTCTTCACTGAAAGGAGGTCAGCCACCATTCAGGGCTGTCCGTGAAAATTACCTCTATACATTAGATAGAGTTCACTTGGATTTCAGAAAGTGGAGAACTTAATACGAGTGACACCAAACCATATGACCCCGATAGCCCTCAGCCAAGTGGAAGGATGTGTCCTTGGTAGCGCAGTGGCCTACTCTTGTCTCAGGGATTTTGTTGAGGGTGTGCTTGAATAATGTCCTGCTAGAGATGCTCTAAGTGCAGCTTCTAGGAATCTGGCATCAGCAGTTTTACCAGGGAAACCTCTTCCTTTTGTGCATATTATATCTTAAGAACCCATGAACTGGGCTCGCAATAACTGCTCATTGTCAGAGAACCCTAACATATTTTACACTAGAGTGAATGCTATCATTTAATAGAGGAAAATAAGAGAAATAGATCTGCAAAGATCGTTCGGCATTAGTTATGCAGTAGATGCCACATGAGTCACAAAATGTGAGCTGTTGCATCCGCAAAGTTGGGATCAGAACAGGTAAAAATGTTGTTTGAAATGAAATAGTGTATGCCTGCAAAGACAGGGAGAGAAAACACCAAGCTTGAAAATAACAAAGGATGCATTACCTAATAGATTTGGCAAGAAGACAGAGTTCAGGGCAGTCTGATAAAGCTAGGTTACAGTACTTTAATCAATCACAAAGAACACAAGCCAATTTAGGAAGAAGGCTGACATTCAAGATAGGCTTTCAGACAGGATTAGAAATAGTAAATTGAGAGTAGACATATTTGGCAGTGGGAGCCGGAGGGACTGTTGTGATGGGACAGTGGTCCGTCCTCCACAAGGGGTATTACGACTTGTCTGTGACTGCCCTACTTTATTTTATATATTAGCAAGAAAGCTCTGGTGGCGTCTGTCTGCAACCTGCCTTCTAGAAAGGGCAGTGTCATTTATGATATCCCCAAGAGCTCATCTGGATTCTCTGACATGACTAATAATATTATGCACAATATAATTTGTGAAGCAGTATCAGGTTACGTCTATGGTTACTTTGAAGATGACCCAAATAAATTAAAATTAATTTGCAGGCTACCAACTACCTTATATCCTTCTTTTCAGGGCCCCATGAAATTCACCAAAACCTTTTACCTGTACATGAATTCTTTAGACTAACTATCTCCCACCAAATTATCATTCCGCTGGGCATATCACCAAAGACAGTTCCTCGCTATGCTGAAACACCAAGCATGGCGCAGAGCAGACTGCCAAATTAGCCAACAAGCACAGTGAGTCTTGCTCCTGCGCAAAACTCCAGCGATTAAATAAACCCTGCATGGCTTTGAAATGACTATTCTTCTTGTTTTCTTACTCGGCTCGATTAATGGGGCTACAAGGATCTTCACATACGTATTAACAACTTTTGTAAAGAATTGTACTTTTGCATCTGGGTGTTTAAGGACATTCATGTATTTTATAGAAGTAATTGAATACAAAATAGCTATTTCTTCAGCTTTGAGGTCTCCTAGCTTCAGCTGCAGCTTGCGCTTATGAATGGAACACAGAGAGGTACTGTGATGGTGATGAATAAGAGAAGCGAGTCAACTGTGGTGACTGATATCACCTCACTAATCCCTCTGCGTCTCATCCCAAGCCACCTGGATGCTGCTTTGAGTTTGCGCCTAAAGAGGGAGTGTTGAGATTCAAATCACAAAACAAATCAGGGCCAGGGAAAACAGTGTATAGCATACATTCTGTCCAATTCTATTCAACTCCTGAGGACCTCTTCAACGACAGATAGAGGTCATGCGGTCCAGCATGTGTTTGTGTGGTCATTGTTTTTCACCAACGACGAAGGTCCCCTTCTCAGAGCAGCGGCTTTTTGTTTGTACCAAAGTGGACCTAGTCATCAAGTGCAGCTTAAATTGTTGCTGACCTTTAGTTAAAAGCACATCACTGTTGGTTCAGAACTTAATTATGCTCCCATAAAAGTCCAGACATCATGTGCAGTGGGCAGACCTTATTTAATCTGTTTTCATTAGGCCACATCAACCCTCTGTTTCCTGTGTGAATAGGCGTGCTGCACCATGAATCTGTAATTCATCCATTTTACCCATTTTTGTGTATAGTAAATATGTTTGCTGCAGGTTTGTTTTCCTGTGTGAATGGCACTCATGAGTGTCTTTTAAGCCATAAATTAAGAAATCCAGCTTGTCACACAACAATACACCTTGGCACAACTCACTTCTCTGCAACTAGCGGCCATTTTGCATGACAAAAGCACTTTGCTGTTTCTCTGCTTTTTGGCATCTGTGGGTGCTCCACAAGGAAGCCAATCGTTCGCGGTCTTTGAAAAGGAAACAAAATGTGTTATGCTTCAGTCTTTTCAACGGCTCATAAATTAGTACATTAACTGTTGCTCTGTATGAAATTTGGTAAGGTAATGGAACACTGTACATGTTTCTGAAATTCCGAAATTGTTTATTTTTAAATAAATAAGAAAGTCATGGAAAAGACTTTCGGTTACAACATGCCAGAATTTAATTTAATTTTGAAGGAAAATTGGGGTTCAATGGTGAAAAACTACTCCTGGACCCAACTTCAACACAATATTTCTTATCTATCTTTTCAACTATGACCTGAGTATTGTTCCATGTACTGATGGACCCTGCTTAAATGAGAGTTGAAATGTTTTATATGACAACCAGTGCAACCCAGTTTCGATTGATTTACTGCTCTGCAAATGAAATAACTTGGATGAGTTTGAATTTTTACAGTCATAGTCATTCAGGGCTTTGAAGTTTTTTTTTCCTGTAAATCACTCCAGCCATTCTGTCTCTTCCTAGTCAACAGCAATGGCCTCTAAAACAGTTACACAATTGGATTATCTGTATAGAACATGCATTTTCAGGTTTTAGACATAACTAGCCCAAAGGTGCTCAGAATCACTCAGGAAAAATGAAGTAGCAAAATCAAAATAAATGTTGCACCTCCGTAGTTGTCAGTTTACCAGGCATCACTTCAAACCTGCATATATTTGAAAATGAATTCACATACAAGGTATTTATGAAACATAAAGCTTTTCTTTCACATTTCAAAAACATTTGATTTTAAACCAGGGCCAAAAACAAAGATGCCTTGGAAAAGAGCAGTGAATTGCACCCACTCAATGTAGAGAGAGCTACAGTCCCTTTTTGAAATGGCGCACAGCATATTAAGTGTTCACAATAATCAGCTCTTCAAAAGACCGGCTTTGTATGCTTTCTTTTACCGTATGTGTTTTGGTTTTGGTCTCTAAAAATGACCTTTGATATGTTTTGATTGTGATTAATGTAATGATTTACTGTTTGACAACATTAACCCGGAGAATATAATCCATATTAATAACCATTCAATGCTATTTATTTCTAGATCTGAAATCACATTAGTACACTGGCCAACATTGATATGCACCCAGCAGATGGCCATTCAGGCCAAGGACAATTGAGTAGGCTTTAACACACACGCAACAGTAGCCACACTTCAGTTGATGGTATATAATGCACTGCCAATGAACATGGCACTGTCTTTGGGTGCGATCAACTTCTGACCTCAATTAACTTGCAGCAAACCCCCCAATACAGCTCCATCTGTTTGTGAAGTATTAATACAGTAGCTACTTCGAGAAAACGGTATCACACCCACAACGCCTGCGATGCTCAACATCCACTTATCCAATCAATGTCTTGTGCTCGACATGCATATTCCCGAACATACATTGAGTGAAAGCTTTCATCTCCATCCTAAATGATACCCTCATTAATCTTCCTCGATAATCAATCAATAGAAATTTAAGTGACGTCTTTACGCCGGACAGCTATTAGACTAAATATCAGAGCAGATGCATTCAGAAGTAAAGATTACAAAATTAGTACACAGCAAGTGGCTATCATAATCATTGATTTTCTCTATATATGTGGATACGTGCTGCTACTATGACATCGGGGATTTATATGTTATCTTTTTTTATCAGCTATAATGAATTTCAGAAGGATGAGGAGGGAAAAATCCATATTTTTTTCCTATAGTAAGTCAGAAATGGAGGTCAAAACTGCCATGTCGCTGTCCTTACAACATTGAAGAGCAGCGTCACATCTGTATCTGCTGAATTCTTTATTGCTTTATTTAATATCGCACCACGAGTACAATCAAATGAATATTATTGGGTGATTGGATGAATGACTGTGAAAAGCAGGAGTCAATTTAGTATAGGATTTATTTGAACAATTTGAATGAGTTTACAACGGCATGACTATAAACGAAAGGGAATTAATGTGCCATTTTTCATTTCAGTCATTTTAAAACAATGAATGAACTCACTTCACTGGCATTCGTACAGAAAACGAATAAGGACTGTACTTACTTGGTTTTCCGTCCATTCTGTACAGCATATGCTCATGGACTGCAGTTTTTTTTGTTTTGTTTTGTTTTGTTTTCCCCGGTTATGCAATCGCACTATTCTCATGGAGCGAATTGGAAAAAGCTAAGTTAAACAAACCCATATCTTTTGCACATTTGCTGTCTTCCCCAAATAAGCGGCATGATGAATTTATTTATTCATGTTGGTTTGCATCTTGCACTAACAAAGCTGGAAAACATGGAATTCAAGTGTCAGTATGGATCATATGCAAAACTATGGTAATGACTCACAATCTGCAAACTACTTCAATGAAGTCATCAAGATCAGACAACAAAAAAATGATGTGCTGATGTAGTTAAATTGCTTGTTAGTGCTTCATTTTAAATCATTTTGTTTTATGCTTATAAAAGTCAATTCGTTTTTCTAATACAATAATTCATGGAGCCATTTTGTGATTTTCAATTGCAATAATGTTGTTGTTATTTGTGAAAATGTACGCATTTTTTACTAAAATTTCTTGCCTTTGAATACCTACCTGATTTCATACTTAATGCATGAGACAATTGATTCTCTTAAAGTGACAAACAACTCCTTCTCAAGTGATAATGACTATCAATATCGTCACAAGGATGGACGGTCTCCATCCTGGATATTCACGTTTGATTGGCTAACATATAACCAGCATTTTCAATAAAATTCTGGACTCCATATCAGGCGGCCAATTCCCGCGAATACCTTTTTGTTTTTTTCTGTTTTTTCACAATTAGACATTACAAAAATTTAATTCTAGATTTTTTTTCTTTAGTACAGGAAGCAAGCAGTTAACTTTGTGAACTCTTGTCACCTGTAAATCCATTCATATTTGAGTCAAATGATCAACTAGGAGATAACCCAGGCACTCCACCATCCTGAGGCCTTGTATGTACTGTGAGGAGAAAAAGAAAGTCAGTTTGACATGGGGTCAAACTGCTCGCTGGACTGGGTCAGATTCTGTAGTTGCTACAGCAACCAGTGTGTAACTGCTCTCAACCATGGAATTTCATCACTTGCTTTAGGACAAATACATTACCAGATTGTACCATTATACTTTATTTATACCATATTAATTGTAAATTTTTCTTCTCCATTTCTTTTTAATAGACATAATATTTAGTGTGCCCACCCAAAGAGTTTGTTATCACTTGTAGATGGTTATGGGAAAGCCGTTAGTTTTCCACATATCAAGTCGTAAAGCAAATTATCAGACAAATTAAAGTTTTGACCCTTACGATGGTTCTGGATTAAGTAGACAGGAGATCCCTGAAGTCATTAGGATTAATCCCCTGGAGTCCAGGGCATAATTGGACTGTAACCCAGCTCCTGCAGATATGACGGAGGATTCTTGCGTTTGAATGACCAATATTTCTAAAGCAGCCATGTTTTGCACTCATCGCCTACAACCCTGTTAGGAAAAATACTATTTCCCATTACTATATCCAAAAAGATCAAGCACAGGACTTTTGAGAGTAACTTGAACATTGTGTTTAGTAGGAAAGTTGTAGTTCAACTCTTCAATGGCTAAAATGTCGTTGGTACATGTGCGATTGATATCATTTTTAAGCTGCGGCTCTGTTATCTGTGGGCTAATTTATCAAATCCTACCTTGTAAATGGCATCTGTGGGAATTCTAATAATGACTATGCCATGTGTAAAGCATTAAAGTGTTTGCATAGGGCTTGATTATAGACACACCTAATATTTAATCATCCAGAGTCTCTAAGAATCCCTGCGGGTTGCTTAAATGAAAAGCTACATGGAGTTGTTGTTTTTTTCTTTTAATGATGTGGTGTCCCGCAGTGGATCAATAGGAGTTGCAATGATGAACTGTTGGAAATGTATTTGTCTTTTTTAAGCACCTTGGTCGTTTTCCTCCTAATTGAGTCTTCTAGCTTTGATAACTACATGTTCTTTGTCACGTTGTTTCAACTTACTAAATTGTGTCTGACAGACACGCACACACACACGAGACATACAATACCTAGAGATAATATAGAAGTCACATAGAACGAAGTGCCTCAACTTGAAACTTCTTGATCATGCCTGTCCAAATCATTGAGTCCAGGGGAGCAAACAGTTGTTTCAAGCACCGTCAGCATCTTACAGTATGGCCATTACTTATTCGCTGAGCAGTCACAGAGTCCATTTCGGAGCCTTGGACCAGTCTTTTTTTGCCCCACTAGGTTCAGCAAAATTCGTCCATCCATCAACTTTTAAATCAGTGATCCTAATCTAGGTTTTCTTAGGTGAGAATGGGGCCTTCTCTGTTAAACACATTTACCCTGGACTGGTCATGTGTCGATTGAAGTATAAACTTGAATGTCCCTTCCATGTCTTAAATTACTTCTATTACTAAACAGACATATACTGTATTATAACAGTTGGGTTATTTGATTTAGTCAAAATTGAAATAAAGTACCACTTGGTGTATTTTGATTCAAATAGTTTAAAAAACAAATAGTTTAGGTCCAATTAATACAAGTGGTAGTCAGTCCTTTTTGAAAGAAGAATTTGATTCATTTGTACAAAAATGTTTTTTAACCTAACTGTGTTAGAATTGCAGTACAATCTTATCTCTAATCATTCAAAATTGTCAATAAAAAAAGATCTCGAGGTTTTTTTCATAGCCTCATATTTTGAACCACTGTCATACATGATGTCAACATAGGTTAAGACTTGAAAATGAGACTTTTATTCAATGAGAAACAAAATGACTTCTCTGCATCTTTGTAGTTTTCTTTCATTTTTTGTCAAATTCAATCCAAATGTTGAGTTAAGAAGGAACACAAGAGGATTTGCACGACATCATTTTGTCAAAGATGACATTTTTTCTTTTCTTACAAGTGTGTGTGTGTGATACTTGAGAATATTCAAGAGATGTCTGACCTTTTATCTTTGAGATTAAAATTGACTGTGTATATTGATGTTGGTGGTAGAGTTTCGCCTTATCCCCTCAGAGGTCACTCGGGCGAAACCGTAGAATTGCCTCTTATTAATGTTAATTATTATTCAAGCTTGTCTCTATGAATCATTGCACATTTAATGATTGACTCGGTGCATCTAACCCTCTATAAAAAGGGATTTTTCTTTTTTTAATCATAAAATATTCCAGGATTTTTTTTTACTTTGGGCAAGTAATGGAAGAAGCCATAATGAGGCTTGAGGCTGTCACAAGCTGATCATGTCCCTTCAGGTTCTCCGCGTTGTTGCCAGCATTACTGTGGTGATTAGCAGTCAGGGTATCTTGCATCTTTCTTTTTAATTTAATGCCAATTGATTACTGATTTTCTGTGTCTCTGGGTCTCTTGCAGTCAAGTGTCCTTGTTGCCCAGCAGGAGCTTTTCGAAGCCTCAGTTTGGTTTTAGCGTTCTGATGTTGTTATTACACTACATGCCTGTCTGATTGCTTTGAAACAAAGGGCTTTCGGTAATCAGTCCAGCCAGTTTCCACAATGGGTGTGCGTGCTTGTGATATAAATGTATACATTCATTATGGATTTTGCTTTTTTTTTTAATTCTTGTCTGCCTATTTGAATGAAACGTGTTAGCAAATAATTCAGATATACGTATTCTTTGTAATATCGACATGGAGAAGCCAGAGAGCAATCCCTTCATGATTGAAGCCGGTCCCAAATGGGTGTCTTGGCTCTTAGGCTTCCTCTTGACAGTGCACATTGCAAGGTGGGATGCTAATTTAAGTTTTGCTGTTGCCTCTCACATTTTAATGAGTTCAACAGAGGTAACATTGTGATTCCTCTGGTTCTTGTCTTTCTGTCTCCTGTCGTTTGTGTAATGGCACATCCAGCCTTGGTTCTCACTAGAAGCGTTTAATCAGTGATTACACACTCGCGGGTCACATTGGTTCGCTTCATTTCAAGTTTTACATTCCCCTAGGACTATTGTGAATATCTTCATTTGAGACTAGCTATTGTAAAAAACAGAATCAAAAGACATAAAAACGTAGTTTTTTCCCCCCGTGTCCTTTTCAGCTTGTTTCCAAGCTTTCTCGACACCAAATTTTAACATGGGTTTAATATTTAGCATTTATAAAGCTATAAAAAGTTGAGCTCTCCTGTATGGTTCTGGCTCCAAGGTTGTTTTACAGGTCTGAGGTTAAACACATTTGTTCTAGGAATGTAGTGAAGCCTTTTTGGATTTGAAAAAAATGTCTTTATATTCTCGAACTGATCTTAAAATGTTTAAGGACGAGTCTTATTGTGCTTAATATGAGCCTTCTTACTTTGTACAACATCCTTTCATCCTGCCCCTGAATGAAATTTTATCAGATTCAATTCAACTGTGTTCTTGGAGTTTGTGAATATGTGTGAAGCAATCACAATTTTCAACCTGGTCATGAACAACGATTTTTGAAAAGCCTGGCCTGCCGATAGAGTTTTTTGCCATTAACTTTGTCATAATTGATAGCATTCGCCTTTGATCTTGTTTTATTGTGAAACATCGAACATTAACCCGTAAAGCCAGACAGAAGCCGGTTGGCTTAGGCTACTGCAACCCCTGCAACCCTTTCGAGGATGGGCGGTATGGAAGATGAATGAAGGAATGAATGACCAAGTAATGAATCTTCTTAGCTTGTCGCACATTAATAACACAGTAACTTTATGGAATGTTAATACCAATTCCACTCTTTCCCACACAAATGTTGCTAAAAGCAGCAGACGTTACAATCATAAACATGATGTTGTGCTTGTTGAAGTATTAAAACACCCAACAATTGCACTTATGTTCTAATGTTAATGACCCATAATGTCTCCGATTAACTGCTAATGGGCTAATAAGACTAACTATACACACAATATGAATTCCCCAGAAAAGATCTGTTAAATTTTTACAGATCCCACAAAATTTTATTGAATAAGCCACGATCGAGTACACATTTATTCATGACCCTACTCTGAAAACCACTTATATGTCCAACATGGCTTACCTTAGTAACTCACCTGTCACCAATCCAGTGTGATTTTTATTTTTTTTTGTATGCCAAATGACAACAAAAACAATCATGATTCTGGAAGATCCTTGAAATGAATTAGACTGGCTGAATGCAAACATATCCTTCTGGGATCCAAGAATTTGGGAGAAGGCTGCTTAATGAGGTGAACTCGCTGGAGTGCCATGTTGCATTAAAGGCTAATAACCTCCCTTAGATTCAGCACAACACCCCACCTCCCTCCCTAGCCCCCACCAACCATCCGAGTCGAATTTATTACGGGCAGCAAGGCCACGGTGATGAGACGATCAATATTTCTGGGATGATGAGGGAGAACTCGTGCTGTCTTTCCCTTTCCCTCTGTTCCTCCCTTGGCAGTGCTTCAGCAGGTAGAGATCAAAGCACAGGGGACCTCTGAGATCCTGTTGGTGGGGGGAGAGACTGATGAAGTTCTCGCTGCTGTGTGTCCGTCCTCTAAATACACACACTCAATCACACTGTCCTATGTCCTTGCTATGTCCTGATTAAAAAGTTGGACCTGATGCGTTTTATCACGATCAGAGGGTTATTTTTCACCTCTTGTAGCAGTTGAAATAAGATACAACTTGTGTTTTTAAAGAACACAGCAACAGAACAAGGAATAATAACAAAATGTAGCAGATAGTGCTTAACACAGTAACAGAAAAAACGTCCGTTAGCACAGAGTCGAGTTCAGTCAGCAATGACAATATTTTCTTCATACACTTGGGAGCAGTCACAGTTGGCGCACTGGTAGGATGAGGCTTTGTTTTTTTTTTCTAAAAGGAAGCCCTCAACATAGAGAAATTTTCAAAATCTTTCACATTTTGCAACTTCCTTTTTAAGACTGTTCTCTTTTAACAGTAGATTCCAACACATGTTTTGAGGAAAGGAGAGACACTATTTTGGCTCAGTTTGATGAGGAATTCCACAAGGACTTAAAAATCAAAAGGGAACTCATTTCTCTATGCTTTTAAAAAGTAGGTTTCCCCTTAGCCTATTTTGATTCTTCCATTTTGAGTACTCAGCTAGGAGTTGACTATTCAAATATAACATGAGTGAGTTTCTTTGTAGATTGATGAAACAATAATCCCAAATTATTCATTCATTTACTGAACTGATTATCCTCACAAGGTCGTGGGAGGTGCTGGAGTTTATCTCAGCCAGCTATGGGCCCTAGGCCGGCCGGGGAAAACCTGACTCAGTGGCCAGCCAATCTCAGGGCGCATGGAGACGTACAACCATTCACTTTCACACTTTGCATTTTTTTTGGGATGTGGGATGAAACCACAGTACCCGGAGACAACCCACGCAAGCCCAGGGAGAACATGCAAACTCCTCACAGCGAGGACCGACCTGCGATCGAACCCACGACCCCAGAACTGTGGGGCTGACATGTGGGCATAAGTGTATATATTGATACACTGTAGCCATTATTACTAATCTCTCATTTTCATTAATAAATTTCTCTGACTATATTTCATTGTTATGCAGGTACAGGATAGGATTTTTGTCTGTTTTTGTCCTTCTTGTATAGCTTTTTCAGCATCTTACCTTATAGTCTGAAAAATAGAATGCTGTAAAATGTTAGGGAAATCAAATACTCCCTTTTCTCAATATTGGTTCTTGGGTAGAGCAAGATGTTTTTGTCTATGCAACGGTGAGCCTACATCTGTGTACTGCTGCCTCCATTTCTTAAGAAGTGGCAGTATGCATGCCTCTTAGCCGCGTGCCGCTCATGTTTCTGCACCACAAAATGGAATTGCGCTTCTCTTCTCTGCTTCCTTTGCAATGGCCCTGGGCTTCCATAGTTAGCCACACACATTGGGGAAGCTATAACATCCATTTTCCTTCTCTTCAACCGTTAAACCCCTCCTCCGGGACCCTCCTCCCATGACTGAAGCCCAAATTAGCAAAGCCACTTCAATCATGTTGATCCAGCCTTGCCACAGAAATGCATCACAGACACCACCATCCGGGCCACTGATCCCACATCCCATCTGAGTAAAGAAAACGAGCCACACTCCAATGATTCTGTCTTCGGTCAGGCTGCTTCTGCTTCCACTGAGGATTTTGCAGCTGCTGCCATGCAGACAGTGGAGCGGGTGCAGCTGGTCACTTTCTCCCACTTTTACGTGTAATACATCTTAAATCTGTGCATGACATCATTCTTATGCGATGACACATCTGGCAGAGACTCTTTTCCTAATGCAGTTCCCATAGACTGCATTGGATTCTGTGAGCCACTACAAACATTCAACAAACATGACAGGCATGCACATTTACGGCTGCCATGCCTTAATGCTCTTACTATCTCTGAGCATATCGAGAGTCTATATAGAGTACAGTCGCAACTGCATCCCTCCCCTCCCAGTTCTCACTTTGGTGGAAGTAATCATATAATCTCTGAGAGCGATAGCGGCTTTGACGGCTGAACAAGCACAGCTTCTGGAAAGGGAAACTATATCCTGCTGCAGTAGGCAAAGGCATGAAACTCCCCCAAACAGTGTGATTTGGGCTATGAATTCCCTCTTGTTGAAACTTATGGGCACTAGATATTTATATGGTAATGACACATACAATAAATTGCCTTCGACTAGTCATTCTAAAAAATTGAATGCAAGTATCAACTCAAGCAATAATTGGCTCTCAGAGTACCAGCATCAAGGGCAACATCAACTCATTGGCTGCTATTGACGGCATGCATTTTGATCTGCTGCCAGATCTCCATGTCCAAATGGATTAGTTGTCTAACACCCTCATTGCTACATGAAATATGAGCATCTCTCGCCATCATGAGCAGTCATTCTGTTAAAATTTGTTAGTGTAATAGGTTAAAAGGACACAATTGTGTGCTTAGCTATAGCTGTGTTGCCTTACCTAAACTGGTAACTAAGTAGGTGTGTTTTCTAGGGTGGGTGGGTATTTAAAACTAGGTTACGACTTGCTCAATCCAGTGTTGGTGTTGGTGGAGGTTCTTGTTGATTCAATAATCTTGACTAAATATGTCTTCAAGGTTTGCTGCCTTTTCGCTGTATTGAGCCCACAAAGTAACTTTGCTGGCAAATAATCCTTTATCAACACTTAGCCCCAAGCAATGGATGCCTCTTAATCCTCAGATTGGATGTGAGGAGGGACTTTTCATGTATTTTCAGTCAGCAGGTGCTCTGTGTGTGCATGACTTCCAAACCATAATAATAGTCTATCATGTGCATGTCCTTTATGTAAGTGCTGATGAAGATGGGCTCATCTGGAGCATCCTCACTATGTATGGATATATGCTTGAGCCACAGCTCCCACAGATGGGAGTAATAACCCAGTGATAACAGCAGGCCCAGAAACACCCATGTTGCTAATGCATTATAAATCATTGAAGGCATCATTTTGAAGGCAATATCCTCTCCTGAATCTTGGCTTTTTTTTGGAAGTAAATGTTGCAGGAATACGGGGGGCTAAGCTGCAGAAATTGAAAATTGATCAGGCAGTGTGTGGGAAGGTATCACAGAGACCACAACTTTGCCCTTAGCATTTACAGCACCGTAACAGGAAGAAGCATCACTGCCTATAGCTACATCCTCCTCTGCCCTTTTCTCTTGGACTGGGGGGAGTTTGAATCTAAATTGTTCATATCTCCACCAAAGGGAGAAGTGGAAAATGCTGCATTGCATTAAAAAGGGCATGCATTTTTTATCATGTGACTATGTTCCGGTATATGCAGATTTTTTGCCCTCTTTATACGAAGTTTGTTTTGGAAGCATTCTTGTTATTGTTGGACTTTTTAGTTTTAATCTGAGTTTTTGGATGAAAATACCTATTACTCCTGGTATTTAGTCATTTCTATATGTGATGTCTTAGACTATTTTTAATTTGACAAGTTTGAGTCGGTAAACATGTAAAAAAACAAGTCTTTATATGATTTTCTTATGCCTATCATATGATTTAACATAATATTTTGACCACGAAAAAGCCTTCAACTCTAGAACTAAGCTCACCTCGTCCGCCGTAAACTGAAAAACATCTCTTCATGTTTTTAGTCACCCAAGACACTTGTTAGCTTGCTATTGTTACGTGTGTAACATAATAATAATCATAAAATGATTCTCAACAAAGTAGTTTCATTATTGTCGTCCTGAAATGCAAAAACAACATGGCTTGGACTAGAGGGGAAAAAAATGTTTAGTGACTGTTCGAGCTGTGTCGTTCGCATTATGTACCACATGAGATGTGAAGTTAATCGTATCGTCCCAAGTCACTTGATCATTTGCTCCAATGGTGGCCCTTGCGAGAAGTCTTGTCACATTTATGTGAACTGTTTTATGTCAGGACACAAAGGCACTCCAGAAGTCAATAAATTTGACGGCCTTATAGTGGAAGGAAGCACAGTGGCGAGCTGTCTGGAAACTATCATTAATTCTCCTGTCTTCTTCTTTTTTAGCTCAAGATAGAAGATCTGACAAGCGAGGAGAGAGGACCTCTCTTTAAGGAGAGGAGCTGCAAAACCATTCATTCTCTCGCTCATTCTCTCCACACACTCCAAGCCTACTATATCAGCTCATGATTGGCTTTCCTGCGGCTAGACTACACGTGTGACCTGAAGGACAGGAAAGTTGTATGTTGGTCAAATGCACTCGCTCTCGAGGACCATGTGGTTTTCGCCGAGGACAAGTTGCACCCCCTTGCAGAACTGGCACAGATCCCAGAGTTGCCAAATCATCATCCTGTCTCTGTGGCTATTAACATTTTGCTGGTGCTTTGCGGCAGCGAAAGGTCAAAGCTACCACCCCACTGTCAACACACAGTATGGCAAACTCCGAGGGGTGAGGGTGCCTCTGCCCAGCGAAATCCTTGGCCCAGTGGACCAATATCTTGGAGTGCCATACGCTGCTTCCCCAGTGGGGGAAAAACGTTTCATGCCCCCAGAGCCTCCATCCTCCTGGTCAGGGATCAAGAATGCCACCCACTTTGCTCCGGTGTGCCCCCAAAATATTCACAATGCAGTACCAGAGATCATGATGCCCATATGGTTCACCTACAACCTGGATATAGTTACCACTTACATACAGGATCAACACGAGGATTGTCTTTATCTTAACATCTATGTTCCAACTGAGGATGGTGAGTGTGTTCTGCAGTCACGATGATACAAATTCTCTCCTCCTTCTCTGTCCCTCCTAAACCTCTATATTTTTTACATTTATATTTTGCGCATGACCTGTCGTCTGGCGCATGCTGTGTCGTTGTCAGTCATTTCAACCTATCTTCTTTAGTCTTTTCATCAACTCGACTCCTTCCATGTCACACTTTAAAGTTTCTCTTTTGATGACTAAATGACTTACAATGACAGAACCTAGATCAAAGAAGGGAGACATTGGTTATGCACTTTACCCTCACTGTCTTGACTGTCCCGCAGATATTCGTGAATTGTAGCTTGCCTCATAAGTGAATGAACGATCTTATCCTAGGTTTTTAAAAGGCTCTGTCTGGTACATGAGAGGCCTGTTGCATCAGCCTAACCTATATAAGACCCTTTACGCATTTTGAAAATATACATTTGGAGCCACACATGTTACGTTTTAGATGTGTTGAATGGCGTCCTAGTATTCCACCAATGGAAAACTAAACAAAAAATGTATTTGAATGGGAAAATTCTGTCCGATTCAACTGACATCACTTCATTTTGTGATGTTAAAGTATAGATCGTACTTTAACTTTGACTAGCAACTGTGTGGCCTGTAATGGGTCTTAAATAGAAGTGCATGTGAATATAGGCTTCCTGTGTCCCATGATGCAGCAAATTCATTCCGCCCCTTCGGAATATTTCTGCAGCAGCGCCCACTTACTTTTTCAACAGGTCCTCTGTCAATCTTGTTGATGACGAGGATGATGGGAAGGCGGGTGGGCCGTATTGGGGCTCTGACAGATTTGTTGCATGTCAACTGCAATACTTTCCAGAGCTACCTGTTATTTTGTAGTTTTGTTCTCCATTCATTTACAGTTAAAAGAATATCCAAGGAATGTGCCAGGAAACCCAACAAGAAAATGTGTAGAAAAGGAGGTAGGTAAACAATTTCTGATGAAATGAAATGAAAGAAAATGAGGAGAGCAGCACGTCATTCCAAAGCTGCCAATATCATCGTCAACCAAGTCTCAAGTCAAAGTTCTAATGGGGATGAACACAAGGAGGCACATCGTCCTTGACACGAGTGTGAGCGATGAGTGAGTGCTTGTGCTGCCTCGCATGAGGCTGTGCATACATGCACTGGTGTATAAAGTAATGGAAAACATTGACAGGTCTCTAAATGAATGTTTAGGATGAAGTTGTGCATTAATCTTAGATTTTCTATAATTTTATTTTATTCTTTCGCTTTCTGTGATCGTATTTGGATGTTTGTGTCCGTAATGTGTTTCGATGTCTGTTGATGAAATCAAAGGCCTTGAATTTAGATCATTAATTTTAACTTTTATTAAAAATAGTTACCGTTCAAGCGGTTCACCGATGACCGTCACTATAAAAGACCCCATGAAAAACATATGATAATTTAACACAATATTTGTTGTAATACGTGGAAGGGAGTATGTGAATAAGAGTTACAAATTAGCATGATTTTTTTAGGTTTTGGTAGCAGAAGCCTATTTAAGTGACATGTGACAGTTAAGTTGTTACACCAAATTCAGCGGACACAGCCACAACATTCAAGAGCAGTGAGAATGACTTCATTTTCCACTCTTTTGCCTCATTTTATTTATTTGGCGTTTAATCATTTGATTTGGCAGGGTTGCTAATAACCCTCCTGGGAAGTGTGTCAAATTTAGGAGCCATTTATCTTTTCTTTCAAGGAACTTTAAAGGAAAACAATCGATCAGTTAAAAAATTGAGTGTTCTGATAGTTAGTCAAAGAAATCTTGTTGAAACTTCATCATTGTCTGGCTTGCCATGAGGAATTTAATAATAACCAGCTTTCTCCCTCATATCTTTGAAAAATATCCAGCTCATAAACATCACAGATTGTGTAAATGTCCATAAAATCCTAAAAGCTCATGAGATAATGTTGCTTTTGAATGTTGAAATCCCATTCTTGGGATATTTTACCAGTGTTCACGCTTCAATGTACCCATACGGTCAAACATACAAAAGCACTGACGTGCAGAAACAGTCTAATTTCACTTTGAGCGCCTGTTAAAATAACAGCTTTGTACAAAAAACACACTGCTAATTTACAAAGTGTGCCTACAGGACTTAACAATTAGCCTTTAAACTGATACCAAGCATATCTTGCACCACATTAATGATTTGATTCCCAATTTTCATAGCAGCAATTGGCAGCGTGTGGCCTCACTCTGTGCACCCATACATTCTCCTTTGGTAAACCAATTTTGTTCAAGACAGGCCCTTCAGGCACTTCTGCTTCAGAATTAGTCCCAGATGCAAAGTATACACAGAAATATCTCTTTAATATTTGCGTTCCTCTTGAATTTTTTTTTTCAATTATCTCCCTCAGGTTCGGTAATAGGAAAACTATTTTATCACAAGTTTCATGTATTGGTTTTGTGACACATTATTATGAGAAAATGTGGTTGTAGAAGAGGCCCTTTGTTGCCATAAACATGCCTTTTACCGTCAAATTCATTTTAATAACATGTTTTCCTTTTTTTCCAACACAGTATGTCAAATCATGGTTTATAGTGATTTAGCAGTGCTAATGAAGCAGAATTTATCCTTTTGACGAAATCCACCTGTAAATCGTATCATCTAAGAAGGAGGCGTACTAGTTGACAAACATTTTCAATCAATAAGCTGCATTTATAATTTAACGATGTTATTATTACATCACTTCAATCTAAGGCAAAGACTAAGACAGTACTAATGAAGGATTCTGTTTTCAGAGTTGCTAAGCTGGGGGGTTGTACACGGTGTTAATAACATTTTAATTCCCAATTTTGTGATCTCTATAAATATGTTTTCCCTGGAGGAAGGCATGATTAATCCTTAGAAATAAGATAATTTGCTTCTTGTTTCATTTCTTGCTTAGCATTGCTTTTCAAATGAGTACAAATAGCCTCGTGCACTGTTGGTAGCGCATCACCAACACCAATGAAGTTGCACAATTGCTAATGTTTGAGTAAAGACATATTTACATATTTTCATGTAAAGCATTGACCTTCCTCAGGGTTCTATAGTGATAGTTCAACATTTTTTCAAGAAAAGAAATAACAGGGCCAAAGTTATATGGCCTCTTTCAGCATATATTATTTAATGTCGCTTGTAAATTAAACATCAACACTGCTGTTTCGCATTTTTTTCCAAATCAAATTCTTCGATGTTTACTACATGAGGACTCAGATATAATTTATGACAACAACAAACATCTTTTGCGTTCGCTTTAATAGCGCAGCGCTTTGTGTCACTGAGGTTATGTGGAGGTGGTCAAATATGCAAGCTCAGCACTAGTCCTGCTGCTCTCCAACCCGATTATAAATTGCTCACGTAGGGCCATTAGGGCAACAGACGGTAGCCATGTTTCAAGCACTGTATTTAAATGTGCATTTTAATATAACATAATAATTAAGTGTTGATGGAAAACAGAAACAAAAAAAGTAGTGACTTTCTGAAAAACAAAATTTAAAAAAAGAATGCACTCACTGCAATTGGCTGGCAAGCAATTCACAGTGTACCTATCCAACTGTATATGGATGGTCTGGGATGAGACAAAGAAAATGCACTTGATTTTATTCTCTCTCAGTGGTGGAGAGGTAGGATGGAACCATTTATCTTTTAAAGATTAAAAAAAATAAGTGAGTACATCGTGAACGGTGATTAAAACTTGAGTTCAGCATTGGTCAAACCTTTTGAGAGGAGATTGTTTTTACTACATTCATTTGAACATGAATGTAATCACTCCTACAAAAGTGATTAAAAAATAAGTTACTGTTATATTTAATATCTGGTTAACGTTCCTTTGGCAACAATTAATCTCAAGCAAACATCCCCTCTAGTTACAGATCAGACGAGCACAAAGTCCCGGCTTGACACCATTAGAGAGGCTTTACCTTCTTCTAAGAGGTGTTCACACCATAATTCCCAGGTATTTTGCTGGACTGCAGCAGTTGAGTGAAGCGGAATGGTCCCAAGTTCATCCTAATGGTTGTGCATGCCTGATCTGCAACAACAGGAAACGCTATGCTGAGGTAATGGCTGCCTAAGGAGGGTCAACCAGTTATTAAATCCAAGGGTTCACTTACATTTTACTTACTGTCTTGGGGACGCTTGCACCTTATTTTCAATATTCTAAAACATAATTATCCGTGTGCTGTTAGTTTAAGATTAAATTTCCCTGTTTTATCTTGTGATTTGATTGCCATGCCATGATAAATTAATGCAGAAATGTGCATAGTTTTAATAAGAAAAGGAAGACATTTAATGTGAATTAGCATTAGGTTTTCTTATAATGTCAAGGTCATAACAAGTTCTAGGGTAGAACTACGCCATGAGTCATTGATTTGCAAACTAATACTCCGTTGTGATTTTTATTTCTGACACACAAAAAAATAATAATAATGAACTAATTAATGCACTGATCCAAAGAATAATGCGGAATGAATGATGAGGAAATGAAAGTCACTGTCAGGCAGTGTGAGGAGCAGAACAGACTATAATTCAGAGCTTATCTCATCGAACCAACTCCAGATGTATGCATATTGCTGGTGAGTTGAAGCGTGCAAGAGTTGGGTCACCAGTTTTCTGAACATTAATATTGTCAATAAATTTGATATCTTGTCAGCCTGAGACAACAAATGTAAAACTGCTTTTTGAAGAAGTCATTGCATATTATAGTGTAAGCTCTGCATATGACTACCATGATTTGAAAGGGCAGGTTTCACCTTGAAAAGTGTTTCACATTGGTAAATGGATTACTAAACCCTCTCTAAGAGTTTTACCCTTCTATGGAGACAAGGTTCTAGTGTTAAGTCGGATATACTTGCTGCCCTTTGTTGTTTCAGTTTGTATATTATTATTATATTGCAGTTTCCTCTACTGCATTTCTTCACGTCTCCGAGTATCCAAGAGACACACTAGAATTATCCGTCCCCAAACTTAGCTCTTACTGTGGCTCTGTTTGAGAAAAGTACAGCATAATACTATGCTGAAAATATTTTTTAAAGTGCTACATGTTCCACTATTTTGGGATACCCAAGTGTCATTCCTGTGAAGCATGCTTCTGTTGTAGAAGCTGCATGCCAGGACAGAACACTTCCCTTTTAAGGTTTGCAAACCATCCAATTAACTAGAACTTTGGGCATAGTACAGACTTAATAGATGTTGGACTAGAGAGGTAAAAATGCTGTGAAATGCATCCAATTCTGCTCAGAATAGAGCATGTCTTGGCATACAAGCCCCTAACACTCAGTTAGTAATCTGCTGGTTAGCTCGCTCCAAAGTGCCGAAGGAAAAGAATTGCAGTCCAAGGAAATTCCTGTAACAAGGAGAATGGGCGAACAATTTCCAACAAGATGGTAAACACTGGCTTTTGTGATACTACAGCAGTCATTGCCCCTTTGAGTATGACAGCTACAAATGCTTTAGACTAGCTGTGACGTTCAGTGAACCAAGTGAGTCAAGTCACATTGATTTCAGAAATAATACTTGACCTAAGCAGGAAGTTTGCCCTTAGAGACCCCACACCCGAACCCCCACTGTCGTACTGTTCGCTTTTCACAGTTAACTCAATTGCACTGTTTTCAACTGCATGACTAGAGAACACACAGACTCACGAGATGTTGCCTTTGGCATGTCTGTTAGCTCAGAAGGAAATTCACCCAATATTTCACTTTAAAAAAATAATAATTAAATAATTATACCAGAATGTAAGAAACCAAAACATTATACAAAACCAAAAATAAATAACTGACATGGAATGGGGTACCTGATTTGGTACTTGAAACAAGGGAAAGGGTGTTTACGATTATCCGGCTCGCATACATGCATGATTTCATGGGTTTCTCAGTAATGATAACAAGGTTATTCTTAGGAGAATAGCAGCATGCTTGCTTAATTTTCTGATGTTACTTGAACCTTCAAATTAACGTCATATACTGTAGCTGCATTAATGACAAGCTCATTAAAATTGTGCTTTCAATACATGTTGAGAAAACAGTAGGGAAAGAAAAAACATCCATCTTTTTTGTTTGTAATCAGCACTGATGGATGTCTTTCTCTGTATAAACATACAGCTAATTCAAATAACCACTGAGAATTGTTAGACTTGGTGAAGTCTTGTAAACTGTGAGTGATCCCAGCATGGTACCTGTGCTGGTGCTCATGTTCAGAAATGTTGACATGCCTTTTTTGCATCATCTCTCACATGACAGGAAGGAAGGTTTTTTTATTTTAATTTTGTTTTTTAACCAGCTTTGATTAGTTTTCACGTTGTCATTTTGAGACCATCTGAGGCACAGTGTGAATTTTCGGCTATCCTTTGCGGCAGGATTACAGCCTCCTTAACCTTTCGGCCGTGTTCTCCATCATCCGCTCTTACGTGTCCCTACCAAGCTGTTCCCTAACCTCTCTTCTGAGAGACTGATTTAGAGAAACGGAGAAGACCAAAAAGAAGCAAGATCACAGGGAGGAGGAAGATAGAGATCTGGCCTCTCTAAAAGAGAAAAATGGCCACCTGAGGATTTGAGACTGAATATAACAGCTTTGAATTGTCAGCCCTGCAACATTTCCCATTTTGACTAAATCCTGTTCCACATTCTGACCTTTTCCATATTTAACTCTGAGGCTCTATTGTCATGAAACCTTTTCGCTATGCAAAGGCTGGGCAGTTAACATTCAGCCCTTTCCTCAATGTATTGCGGGAATTGTGGATCCATTTAATATGGGCGTATGAGTGCACGCTGTAGTTTGTTCATGAAAACCCCCAAGGCAAACACCCCCTTTTTGTCTTTGATTGCCCTCTTCTAAAGTGTGGCATTTTGCTAAAACTTGATGGAACCAAGAAGTCAAATATTTGTTTATTTGAGTCTCGATCAGGATGACAGGATTCCATTTTTCCTGTTTTAATGAACTCTACTCGTTATTCTCTATAGAGCTCTGGACCGACTGCTGATGCGAACAAGTTTTTGGAGTAGGCCAATCTATTTTAACTCCTTTCTTTCCATTTTGAATCTTGAATACATTATTGTCCTCAAATTGCTTACTATTTGGGTGTGGTATTAAACTGCAGGTCCATGTTTGACATATAAACGCTTACATGTCCCATGATTTATTATGGCAGAACTACCCTGTCGACACCTATCCTTCAATGCATGCCTGTCAAGAGCACTAATACTCAATATGCCTACTGTTTTATTCACTCTGTGTCAACAGCAGAGGAAGCCAAAATAACAGGGATGAGCCATAAAACATACTAAAGTAATTTGTTTAGACACATTTAAAACATTTGCCCATGATCCCTAGATGCAAGACCTAAAAATGTAATGACTCGTACTTCCTGCAAAAGGAGACCTGAGTTACAGCACCTGCCAAACCCCCAAACAAAGGCTTAATGTTTCAAAAAATGATGTCAAAATGGCTAGTGCAGTTCCCTGGAGCAGTAATAAGACATTTCATTTTTCTTTTTTAAAGTGATATTAACTGCTCTTCTTCGTTTATGTTTTAAACTTTTATACGCACACACATACCTATCAACCTCTGCCGATAACTGCCCTTATAAATGATCATTGATTCCCCTTACAAACCCCCCAAAAACCTTACAAACACCGTACGACTCGTACGGTGTTTGTAAGGTTTTTGGGGTGTTTGTAAAGGGAATCAATGATCATTTATAAGGGCAGTTATCGGCAGAGGTTGACAGGTATGCACACACAAACCGAGTGATTTTAAAGATCTTCATGTGAGGGTAGCCATCAGTGTTTGTATATCTATAATGGCTTGTTACCATTCAGGTTTACCATTAACCCACACAAATGTGTTAGTATTTGCATTTTAAACCTGTTCAGTTCAGTACTCATACTAAACATAACATAAAACGTTTGGTACATGGAGCAACACAAAGATGTTGTTCACTTTCATCACTCTGACTTAAGATTTCTTCCGAAAGTTATTTTTCATCAAGTTAATATTTTGAACTGGATTACGTTTGTTGAATTAAAAAGCATTATCTAGTTTGAGAAAACTGAACTTGAAATGAATGATAAATTGTGTGAACTTAGCCTTCGCTTCAACCTCAATGTCTACAAAAGAGCACACAGTCACCGGGCAGTCAGCCAGGATGATTAGCTCAGTCGTCTGCACGCTTCGCTGCCTTTGTAATGGCAGGTTTGATTCCTGCTTAAAGCCACTGATTCTATAGGTATTTAAAATCCAGTCAAGTTTACCAAGTTGGGCTGGCTTAAATTGCTGAGTTAAAACAAATTACTAATGGGACACAATTTTTCTTAAATTTCTAGTTCTAATGTAGTTTGACGTTAATTCAGATTTTAGTTTTTCAACCAGTTATTTCCAATTATGTCATTGTTAGACTAAAATAGTGACTTAACTTGAAGGTTTCAGTACCACCTTGTGTATTCATTCATTGTATGAATGTACTTAAAATACATTTAAAAAAAACATCTAAATAAAATATATCTTCATATTGGCCGAAAACAGGGTTCTGCAGGCCTATGTAAATTGGATTATAAATCATTTGCATTTATTACAAATAATGTGGAGTACAAAAAGCACTGTATTTTTCCCCCTCGCCTTATTTCCAGAGACAAATACACCGTTGAACTAAACCAGCTCCAGTTTGTTACTCTGACTTATTGACATCAGTGTTGCTTTCCAATGGCCCTCTTCTTTGCAGTCAAAAGGATAAGACCACAAGACTAAGTAGTATACGGCTGAAAATGGCCTTGTTTAGAAAAGCAAGAAAATAGACCTGAGCCCCACACGTTTACATGGTGTTCAGTTGCCCTGGAGGGCTTGCACTTACATACAGCACAAGGACAACATCACATTATCTACCGTGCAGGGCTCCGAGACAAGTTGTGTGAATACGTGATACCCACAATCTCGTGTTTTATTCAAACCTAGGCACCTCTCGGGAAACTAAAATCCTTGCTCTTGCTCTGGCCTTGTAGTTTAAAACTTGATCTCTTGAGCATGTTCATGTCAATTAGCATGTTGTTAACCAGCCCATTGTCTGCTGACTTTTTCCTACCTCATTAATAGCAAAGGCTGAGTTAAGAATAGATATAAAGTGCATATTTGAAAAGGATACTTCCTTGAAATTTCACTTAGAAGCAAGCATTCAACCCATTTTTCAAAACGTCTCAAGTGTAAACAAAAGTGTTTAGTTTTTAAGGAGTTACTAACTTGAAATCAATTGCTTTTCATTTCCTCAATCACTCCAACTTCGGGAATTACAGCAATGTACAGTAATACCTTGAGATACGAGCTTAGTGTGTTCCGGGACCGAGCTCGTATGTCGATTTACTCGTATCTCAAATCAACGTTTCCCATAGAAATGAACTAAATATAAATGAATTTGTTCCCACCCTCTGGAAAAAGACACCCAAAAACAGGATATCACAACAGAAAAACATATTTTTATTGGTTCTAATTCACTTTCTACTAACAGAGTAACTAATAACTATCTAGTGGTTATGATGATGAATACTAAAAAGAGACATTATTCAGTACAATGCGCAGTGCAGGGAGAGGAGAGAGAGAGACACTTTTTGAACGGCAACGCGCTCATAACACAACATACGTAAACATAAATTTAAATTAAATTAACGGTTCTGGTGGTGTTGAAGGCTCCCCTTTTTGAGATGCTTGCTTTGCTTTTAAATTCATGTAAATTCCGCTGGCTTTTTCGCATATTATCAATTCGGTCACGCTATCTCCTGCTAACTGTTTATCTTTTATACATATTTAAAGAAGGCTCTCCATCTTGTTATGAATGTCACTGCGCAGCTTGGAAATTATGGTCAGTCTTTGGAAGGCTTGATATCCTTAATAGCTTCCTTCTGCTTCAGGATAGTGTATATTGTTGAAAAATCCTCTCGTATTAGCGAGCCAGCTCCGTCACGCGTACAACACTCATGGAAAAAAAAATGCAACGCTCCGCCCAGTGCTCGGAGAGATCTTGACACGAGGGAAATGGGGCGAGAAAGACATAAGCAACCTCTCGCGTCTCAGCCAGCTGTCTCGTATGCTCGTGTCTCTAAATTTGTCTCGTATCTCAAGGTAAATATTTGCTAGGAATTTTACTCGTATCTCAAATTCCTCATATTTTGGGACACTCGTATGTCAAGGTATTACTTTATTGTGATTTTTAAGTGTTTAATTGTTGTTGGTGCAATGTGTTTCTTTTCTTCCTTTAAGGTTTAAGCAGTATTATTACTATGCTGAAAATATTTTGAAGTGTAAATTTACAAGGATAAAGTTATAATTTTCATTACATGACGAAATGTTGTCTCCAAATTTTAACCTTTGCCAATATGAAGTGTGAAGTCTGATACTACTACTTAATTATGTAAAAACCTCAAGGTTATGAGTTCGTTTCTGAAAAAATATGACTATATTGTTTTGTTTCTTGACAGAAGAAGCAAGCGGGGGATTATTTTCATAAATTATGAAAATGCATTTTCAAAGGAAATAAGCTACAAAATTCGTAGCTGTGTTGCTTTCTTTGTGTTGTTGTTCAAAATATCTGTTCCTCTCTATATGTCTCTGCCTTCACCAAACAGGGGCCCATGCAAAAAAACAGGGTGACGATTTATCGGATAACGACGGTGATGAAGATGAAGGTATTTTCATGGTGAACAAAGATGATGCATGCTTATTCTAAAATTGTTTTCTTATATATTTTTTGTTCTTCATCTAGTATTTACTCCCCAATCAACCACTGTCAAAATATTTCTTTACTATTTTATGTATTCTGTGAATGAATGTGATCAGCGCATCAAAATCAAACCTGGGTTATTACTGTGCAAGTGTCTGTAGACAAACTAAGTCTCACTTTACCAATTTGAATGTCTCATGATGACAAGGTGTTTTACAAGGGTACGGGTAGCGGTAAAAGACCGCTCTGGAGGTGTGTCCAGTCTTTTTACGAGGGTAAACGTGGCTTTAAAAGACCCCTTTGGAGGTCTGTCCAGTCGTCACATTTGTGGCAAAAAATGGCCAAAAGGAAGTGCGGCAGCACTGTCATAGCAGCCTATTCAGCAGGTCTTCCAGCAGATTTAGATGAGGAGAGGCAGTTCACGAGGACCGCTGGAGAGGATTAGAGCCGAGTGGTGTTGAAAATGGAATGTTGCTGCTCAGCAATCACATTGTTCACTTTCCATATTTATCTTGGGATATACCAGGCTCAGTCAGGATCTCTTGGTGAGATTAGAATGAGAGATGATTCTTGTGCTGCAACAAAAATGGCTTAAGTCCTGAAATCTAAACCAAACCTTTCATATCGTATGCCTTTCCCTTCGTTAGCCACTTCAGGGAAGGTGACGCAAGCATGATGTTGAAGTATCAAGATAAAGCACGGTCAAGGATGGAATTTTTTTTCACAATGTACCATTGGTGCATAAGTGAAAAAGAAGCCATTGTGTTGTGTCGTCATAGAGGTGGACACCATTTTGTGTTCATTTTATATCTTCTTGATGCTGCTGCACTTTCCTTCTACAAGTAGTCGTTGAAAAATGTTTGCATCTCAATAAGGCAACTGAGTCAAAATAGATTTTTATATCTTCACCTGTTTGCACTCCACAAACAGACACAAAAATAAAGCTATTTAAAGGGTCTTTTTGACATCTTCAAGCATAAAAACTGTGTGCTAGTTTTTTTTTTTCTGTCTGCAGCTTTGCATCCTTCCAGGGCAGGCCACATGCATCTGTGAATCTTAGCCTGGAGTCCTGTTAAAAAACGCTGACGAGCGTCGATCCGCTCGTTTGGCACATCTCAGCGTGCGTGTTCACATTGGCTTGGTCTCTAAGCTGCACAAAACTAGCCTGAGTGAAATTGTGACACGTCTTTTCTTTACCGAGCGCGACTAATGCCATTTACACAACAGTGTCGTAGAAAGCACAATGCCATCCCTGTGGAATCTCTGGTGCAAGGCTGTACCTAATGCCTGTGTTGCTATTTATCCCTGAAGATGATCGAGATTTTCATTGTTCTGGTAAATATGTCCTTTTGAAGTGTCAGCTTGAGACAAGAAGACGGAAGGAAGAAGTGCTTCGGGACTCCCCTCTTTCTCTGTTATTCGCCCCCTCCCTCCATCCCCCAAGTATCGCCTGTTAAAAGAAAGGGCACCTTTCAACGAAGGATGGATGAGAAGCCAACACATACCTAAAAAAAATCCCCGCAAGTTACTTCACATTTTATACTCTGGTGTATTTGTACTGCCGGTAATAGTAGTCCCCTTCTGGTGAATGTGCTGTGTATGTAACTGATGAAAATCGAATGTTTGTTTTAA